>NC_059300.1:23973830-23978830 GCF_017591435.1 Portunus trituberculatus
GTGGACGACGTTGAGGTAGAATTTGTTCTGACGCGATAATATATAGATGAAGAGAAAGTTGGAATTATTGCACATGAGACGACTATGTTCCGTGAGAAGTTATGTTGTTGCATTCGTATACGATATTAGAGTGATTCTTATATATAAATTTAATGTATTGCAGTTGAGAATGCGACAGAAGGAATTGTAATTGTCATTTACCGGCGCCGTATCGATCACCTTATGTATAGATATTATTTTTGTTAATTAAAGGTGGGAAAAACCTTTGACTGCTTAGAACCAGTAGCTAGAGAATGACAAAAGGACAGACCAAGGAATTCAGTGTGGAAGACAGAGACATTGAAAAGTGTCATTGAAGAAGAGGGGATTGTTGTCTGGAAGGTTGTGTCAAGTTGATAGATAGAGGAATTAAGTTTTTGAGGCATTGAAAACTACTTAATTTTTCTCTGTTCCAAACGGAAATCTTAGAAACATCAGAAGTCAGGCGTTTTGTGGTGTCCCTGCGTGATCTGTTGACTTTCTGAAGGGTTGATCGTCTCTGAAAGGACGTGGAAAGATGTAGGGTGGTATCATCAGCATATGAGTGAGTGGATAGGGCAAGAAGTTTGGTTAAGAAGATCATTAATGAATAATAGAAAGAGAGCGGGTGAAAGGAAAGAACCCTAATGAACAGCAGTATTAATACATTTAGGAGAACAGTGGCCGTCTACCACAGCAGCAATAGAATGGTCGGAAAGGAAACTCGAGATAAGTTGAAGAAAGAAAGATAGAAACCGTAGGAGGGCAGTCTGGAAATCAAAAGCTCTATGCCAGACTCCGTCAAAAGCTTTGTGAAGTGACATATGTTTAAGAATCTTCCTATTCAGGATATATTTAAACACTTTAGAAAAGCAAGAGATTAAAACTGTAGAATGGTAGTTCGAGGGATTCGAACAGTCACCCTTTTCAGTAACAGAATGAATGAAGGCAAACTTCCAACAAGAAGGAAAGGAAGAAGTCGATAGATATACTTGAAAGAGTTTGGCTAGACAAGGTGCAAGCACGGCACACAGTTTTTGAGAACAATAGTAGGAACCCAATTAGGTCTATCAGACTTCCGAGGGTTTAGCCCAACGAAGGCATGGAAAACATCATTACGAAGAATTTTCATTGGAGGCAAGAAATAGTCAGACGGAGGAGGAGAGGGAGGGACAAGCCCAGAATCATCCAAGGTGGAGTTGTTAGCAAAGGTTTGAGAGAAGAATTCAGCTTTGGAGACAGAAGAGATGGCAGTGCCATCAGGGTGAAATAAAGGAACGAAAGATGAAGAAGTAAAATTACTGGAGATGTTTTAGCCAGATGCCAGAAGTCTCAAGGGGAATTTGAATTTCAAAGATTTTCACATTTTTTATTTATGAAAGAGTGCTTGGCAAGGTTAAGAAGAGACAAGCATGATTCTGGGCAGAAATATAAAGTGCATGAAATTCAGGAGATAGAAGGCTCAAGTACCTTCTGTGGGCAACCTCTCTATCATGTATGACACGAGAACAGGCTGTGTTAAACCAAGATTTCAAAAGTTTATGTTGAGAAAAAGAATGAGGAATGTACGCCTCCATGCCAGACATTATCACCTCTGTTATGCGTTCAGTATATGGAAATGGGTCTCTGACACGGAAACAGTAATCATTCCATTGGAAAATCAGCATAATACCTCCTAAGATCCCCCACCTGGCAGAGGCAAAATCCCAGAGGGGTATCCTGAGGAGGAATTGGAAAAATAGGACAAGATACAGAAATGAGACTGTGATCGGAGGAGATGACAGGGTAACAGCATAAGCAGAAGGATTAGAGGTAAGGAAGAGATCAATAATGTTGGGCGTGTCTTTAAGATGGCCAGGAATACAAATAGGGTCATGGAGGATAGCATAGTTGAAGGCTAGTTCACCAGGATGGTCAGTGAAGGAAGGAGAAAGCCAAAGCTGGTGGTGGACATTGAAATCACTAAGAATGGAGACCTCCGTGAAAGGATAAAGGGACAGAATGTGCTCTACTTTGGAAGTTAAATAGTCAGAGAATTTATTATAGTCAGAGGAGAGATATAGAGATAGAGAGCACAGATAAATTTAGTTAGAGAGTGACTACTGAGTCAAAGCCGGATGGTGGAAAACTCAGAATATTCAAGAGCGTGGGCAAGAGAGCAAATTAAGTCATTGCGCACATAGACGCAACATCCAGCTTTAGAACGAAAATGAAAATAGAGAAAGTAAGAGGGAACAGAGAAGGGGCTACTGTCAGTAGCCTCGCCTCAGACAGGTGTGTTACAGTGAGGAAAAAAAGATGAAGTTTAGTGAAGGAGAGGTGATGTTCTACAGATTGAAAATTAGATATATGACCGCAAATGTTGCAGAAATTGATGTAGAAAAAGTTGAGGGAGGTGTCAAGACATTTAGGGTCGTCATGAAGAAAGGAGTCTGACCTGGGGACATTTCTGGTCCCCTCCCCAAAGGGGACTCCGAGGCTGATTTTGGAGTCGCTAGTGTTTTTAATTTTGAATTTTAAGTGAAGGGCGTATGTGCAGTAAGTGCATGTAGTTTTGAGTGAAGAAGGAGAGTTGTCTTTAGAGGGCAGGCTGTGACTGGCCTCTTGAGTTGTGAGACAAAAAGGAAAACGTTGAGCAAGATCACAACTAGATTTAATGATAAGTTCCCAGCACCACATGAACTAGTACTATTAGACCTTGCTGAGAGTAAATTATCGTTTCGGTAGGTGTCTACTACTTCCTCCTTTTATATATATATATATATATATATATATATATATATATATATATATATATATATATATATATATATATATATATATCAGAGCTGGGCAAGCGCTCTCAAAATTAAGTACCGTTCGCGCTCCTCCGTTATTTCAGGCCAACTCCTTCTGCTATCTCTCATCCGCTCCTTTTTTGAGGAGTTACCGAAGCGCTTGCGCTCGCGCTCGTTCTCAGGCTCTCCGCTCGCAAGAGAGGCATCTCACCAGTTTCCTGAACCATGGCTGGGCCCGCTGGGGAGAAGCTAAACAGACGGACCCAGAATCAGATGAACCTGAGGGCCCATCTCGCCATCAGGAGGATTGGCGTACTGCCAGCAGTTCTGGTCCTCCGTGAGGGCCCTCGTCATCTTCAAGAGGACTAGAGTCACGGGAGGCGGAAAAAAGTACTCCCAGCGGTACTAATATCTCTTGTGAGCGTCTTTTGGCTATACCTGATGTAGAGGGGCAGCCGAGCTATGTCATGGGAGGCGAACAGGGTGATTGCCAGGTTGCTGTAGCAAAGAGTGAGGTGGTGGGGACAGCCGTTACTCTACCGACATGCCCCAGAACCAGGAGAGGGCGTCCCCATCAGTTGTTTTCCTATCATGCTGAGAGGGAAAGGGACCTGTGTGCCTCCTTGGTGAAGAAGTCCTCTGACATGGCCAGAAGTAGATCCAAATGTGCCGACCTCTGCCTAAACACACAGTGTTGGGCTGCTATATTGTCCAGAGATCCTATGGTGCCTCATGGGCCACTCTCTGACCACCCACAGCTCCTGAAGGTTGATGAGGAGTGCCCTCTCCTTCTCTGCCCAACCCCAATAACCTTGGTGGCCCCAGCTAGACTGGAAACCCTACCCTACTTCCGAGGCATCCGTCGCCATTGTTATATGGGGAGGGGTTGAGACCACAGTGCCGACTGCCGAAGGGCCCCTGATCGGAGCCAGGCTCACAGCAGGCGGAGAAGAGCTGGGGGTCACAGGTCTTGGAATGGTCACGTTGGTGGAGTGGGTGTACCTTTTGACCTCACGCATCAGTTTACAGTGCTTCAGGTTGCCCAGTGAAAGCGCCAGAACCACGAAGTTGAGGCGACCTAGCAGACTTTCCCGCTGACGTCAGGAGAGAGTGCGAGAGAAAGAAGTTCATCTGACTCAGCGGAATGTCCGAAGGGCTTTGTGTGTAGCCAGCAACAGGAAGGCCCTCACCATATCCCACTGGATCCCGAGCCAACAAAACTTTTGTTTGAGAGTGAGAGCAGACTTGGCCCAGTTCACCCTGAATCCCCATGTCTGCTAACAACCTCAACGTCACTTGCACTCTGTGTAATATACTTCTCTAGGTGGGTGAATATATCAACCAGTCGTCTAGGTACTTGGGAGAGGAGACACCTGCCTCCGCTAGGTGCGCCTATGATCACTCTTGCTAGCGTTGCGAAGATCCTTGGGGCGAGCGAGAGAACGAATGGGAGTCTAGTAAATTGGTATGTCTCTTTCCCAGCCTTTAATACTGGAAGCCGGCTAAACCGGGGATGAAAAGGGACATGCCAAAATGCGTCCTGGAGGTCCAGGTACGCTAGCCAATCTCCACACACTCCAAAAGTAAGGGAGAACACACTCGAGAAACGAGAGCGAAAAATGGACCCACAAAAACAAATAGACACCTACGCACAACCAAACAGGAACGGGGTGAGGGTGGCAGGCAACACAAAGACATACGCCAACTCACACCGCCGGCCCCGCGCCTGCTCCAACACAATGAAAAACACCCACAGAAAGAGGGGAGACCCTTCTCCGACGAAAGCTGGACAGAATACGGAGGATAGGAATGGACGCTAAAGGCGAACTCGCTGGAACAAGACTCAACAGAGGAAAAGAAACAGACGAACAAATGGAGGCATGGGAAGCACGTCTAGAGAGGCTTGTTTCGCGCGGATAAAGGCCGTTTCACACAGGAGACGAGGCACACGACGCACGAGTGTCGGGCTGACTTTGGTTGCTATGGGTATGTTCACACCAGGCGCGATGCTAAGCGAGACATTCGCTTTGGTGGAGGCTGGTTGCCTTGAGTTCTTGACGTGGAAGAGGAGAGGGGGAGGTGAAGGAAGAGGAGCTATTATTGCTATCTTTAGCCTTGAATATTAAGAGGAAAAGGAATTGGATATGTTGAGCAAATATGAAACGACTGGAATGTGGTGAATATCATCATCTTACTTAAGAGCTA
>NC_059300.1:23981330-23986330 GCF_017591435.1 Portunus trituberculatus
CTCATTATTTCCGATGATCGGATAGGCCTGAGACCAGGCACACACCACACACCGGGACAACAAGGTCACAACTCCTCGATTTACATCCCGTACCTACTCACTGCTAGGTGAACAGGGGCTACACGTGAAAGGAGACACACCCAAATATCTCCACCCGGCCGGAGAATCGAACCCCGGTCCTCTGGCTTGTGAAGCCAGCGCTCTAACCACTGAGCTACCGGGCGCGCGCGCGTGTGTGTGTGTGTGTGTGTGTGTGTAAGAGGGGAAATTGGCCAAGGGCAAACAAAAAGAAAAAAGAAAGAAAGCCCACTTAATTGTCACTCCCCTTGCAAGTCAAAAGATCAGCCGAAAGAAAGGGGACAAATGTCTTGAAAACTCCCTCTTAAAAGAAGTCAAGTCGTTGGAGGATGGAAATACAGAAGCAGGTATAGAGTTCCAGAGTTTATCATAGAAAGGTATGAATGATTGGGAGTACTGGTTAACTCTTGCGTTAGGGAGTTGGACAGAATAGGGGTGAGAAGAAAGCCTTGTACAACAAGGCCGCAGGAGGAAGAGAGGCATGCAGTTAGAAATATCAGAAGAGCAGTTAGCATGAAAATATTGGTAGAAGATAGCAAGAGATGCAACATTCCGGCGGTGAAAAAGACCCTGAAGACGGTCAGGCAGAGGAAGGGAGTTGATGAGACGAAAAGCTTTCCATTCCATTCTATCTAATAAAACTATGTGAGTGGAACTCCCCAAACATGCGAAGAGTACTCCATACAAGAACGTATGTACAGAGTTAGCAGTCGGAGGGGCGAGAAAACTGGCGAAGACGATTCAGAACGCCTAGCTTCATAGAAACTGTTTTAGCAAGAGATGAGATGTGATGCTTCCAGTTTAGATTATGAGTAAAGGGCAGAGCGGGGATATTCAGTGTAGAAGATGGGGACAGCTGAGTGTCACTAAAGAAGAGGGGATAGTTGTCTGGAAGTTGGTGTCGAGTTAATAGATGAGGGAATTCAGTTTTTTGAGGCAGTGAACACTTTTCTCTGCCCTAATCAGAAATCTTACAAAGATCCGGGATGAAGCGTTCTGTGGCGTCCCTGCGTGATCTGTTGACTTCCTGAAGGGTTGGTCGTCTCTAAAAGGACGTGGAAAGATGTAGGGTGGTATCATCAGCGTAGGGGTGGACAGGGCAAGAGGTTTTGTAAAGATAATTAATGAAGAATAGAAAGAGAGTGGGTGACAGGACAGAACCCTGAAGAACACCACTATTAATAGATTTCGGGAAAGAACAGTGGCCGTCTACCATGGCTGCAATAGAACGGTCGGAATGGAAACTTAAGAAAAAGTTGCAGAGAAACTGACAGAAACCGTAGGAGGACAGTTTTGACATTAAAGCTTTGTGCCAGACTCTTTCAAAAGCTTTTATATGTCTAACGTGACAACAAAAGTTTCACCGAAGTCTCTAAAAGAGGATGACCAAGACTCAGTAAGGAAAGCCAGAAGATCACAAGTAGAACGACCTTGACGGAAGCCATACTGGCGACCAGATAGAAGATTGTGAAGTGACAGATGTTTAAGAATCTTCCTATTCAGGATAGATTTAAAAACTTTAGACAAGCAAGAGATTAAAGCTATAGGACGGTAGTTTGAGGGATTAGAACGGTCACCCTTTTTAGGAACAGGCTGAATGTAGGCAAACTTCCAGCAAGAAGGAAAGGTAGAAGTCGATAGACATAGTTGAAAGAGTTTGGCCAGGCAAGGTGCAAGCACAGAAGCACAGTTTTTGAGAACAATAGGAGGGACCCCATCAGGTCCATAAGCCTTCCGAGGGTTTAGGCCAGCGAGGGCATGGAAAACATCATTACGAAGAGATATTATTGAAGGCATGAAATAGTCAGAGGAGGAGGAGAGGGAGGCACAAGCCCAGAATCATCCAAGGTGGAGTTGTTAGCAAAGGTTTGAGAGAAGAGTTCAGCTTTAGAGACAGAAGAGATGGCAGTAGTGCCATCAGGATTAAATAAATGAGGGAAAGATTAAGAAGTAAAATTATTGGTGATGTTTTTGGCCAGATACCAGAAGTCAGGAGGGGAGTTAGAGTTTGAAAGATTTTGATATTTTCTATTTATGAAGGAGTGTTTGGCAAGTTGAAGAACAGACTTGGCATGATTCTGGGCAGAAATATAAAGTGTATGAGATTCAAGTGACGGAAGGCTCAAGTACTGTTTGTAGGCAACCTATCCATCATGAATAGTACAAGAACAAGCTGTGTTAAGTCAAGGTTTACAAGGTTTAAGTTTAGAAACAGAATGAGAAATATACGCCTCTATGCCAGACACTGTCACTTCTGTTATACATTCAGCACACAGAGATGGGTCTCTGACACGGACACATTAATCATTCCAAGGAAAATTGGCTTAAACCTAGCTCCTCAGGTCCCCAAACTGGCAGAAGCAAAACGCCACAGGCACCTCTGCTTTGGGGGATACTGAGAAGGAATTGAAGAAATAGAACAAGATACAAAAATGAGATTGTAATCAGAGGAGCCAAACAGTAGAGATAGCATAAGAGCATACGCAGAAGGATTAGAAGTAATGAAAAAGTCAAGAACGTTGGATGTATCTCCAAGACAGTCAGGAATACGAGTAGTGTGTTGCACTAGTTGCTCTAGGTCATGAAGGATAGCAAAGTTGAAGACTAATTCACCAGGATGGTCTGTGAAGGGAGAGGAAAGCCAAACCTGATGGTGAACATTGACATCGCCGAGGATGGTGATCTCCACGAAAGGATAGAGGGGCAGAATTGCTTCACTTTAGAAGTTAAATAGTCAAAGAATTTGCTTAGTCAGAGGAGTTAGGTGAAAGATAGATAGGGCAGAAAAAATTAGTTAGAGAGTGACTTTTGAGTCGAAGCCAGATGGTGGAAAACTTGAAAGATTCAAGACCGTGGGCACGAGAGCAAGTCAAGTCCCAACATCCAGCTTTGAAATGAAAAATAAGAATAGAAAAAGTATGAGGGAACAGAGAAGGGGCTACTGTCAGTTTCCTCAGACAGTTGTGTTTCTGTGAAGAAAAGAAGATGAGGTTTAGCAGAGGAGAGTTGGTATTCTACAGACTAAAATGTTGCAGAAGTTAATGAAAAAGTCGAGGGAACTGTCAAGACATTTAGGGTCGATACCGAGAGAGCAATCCGACTTGGGAACATTTATGGTCCCTCCACAGAAGTGGATTCAAGGCTAGATTTAGAGTGGCCATTTTTTCAATTTCAAGTGAAGGTGTGTGTAGTAAGTGCATGTAGTTTAGTGTCAAGTATGAGAGTTGTCTTTAGACGGCAGGCTGTGACTGCTCCCTTGAGTTGTGAGACACCTAGCTCACAGCTAGCGTTGATGGGAAGTTCACAGTACCCCTGAACTGCTCCAGACTACCAGTGGTCAAACCAGAACTGGTCCAGAACATAACTAGTGCTATTAGATCTCGCTTGGAGAAAATTATAATCATTGAAGGTGTCTACTATCTCCTCCATAATATATATATATATATATATATATATATATATATATATATATATATATATATATATATATATATACATGTGTGTGTGTGTGTATGTAATTCACCACGGTTTCCCCCTGGTCACCCAGCCAGTCTTACGGAGCGATCTTCGGGTAGGACTGATACCGTACAGGTCCACAACACACTCCACACACCGGGAAAGCGAGGCCACAACCCCTCGAGTTACATCCCGTACCTATTTACTGCTAGGTGAACAGGGGCTACACATTAAGAGGCTTGCCCATTTGCCTCGCCGCGCCGGGACTCGAACCCGGCCCTCTCGATTGTGAGTCGAGCGTGCTAACCACTACACTACGCGGTGTGTGTGTTTCACTGTTTGACTGTTTGATCTGCTGCAGTCTCTGACGAGACAGCCAGACGTTACCCTACGGAACAAGCTCAGAGCTCATTATTTCCGATCTTCGGATAGGCCTGAGAGCAGGCACACATCACACACCGGGACAACAAGGTCACAACTCCTCGATTTACATCCCGTACCTACTCACTGCTAGGTGAACAGGGGCTACACGTGTGTGTGTGTGTGTGTGTGTGTGTGTGTGTGTGTGTGTGTGTGTGTGTGTGTGTGTGTGTGTGTGTGTGTGTGTGTGTGTGTGTGAATTCTGCTTAAGATATTATTATATTCAAGAACAAATTATTGGATTTACATGAAGACAGGAGAGGCGGAAGTGTCTCACCTGAGCAGTTTGGGCCAGGTGAGTCGGAATTTCTTGGTGTTGGTGTCTGTGTTGGCTGGCGTTGACGAGCACGTCGCGGACTGCCGGTGGAAGGGAAAATAAACCTCCTGCATCACACTGTACTTTAGGTACCCACTCACCACTCACGGCTGGTGCTTGGAATATATATTTGTAATTATGATGGTGGTGATGAAAACTGAAACTCAGTCAACATTTTACAGTGAAAGGAAGCAAGTGAGTGATCATTCGAGACTTGCTCGTCGATACTGGACACTTTTGGAAATTGTACATTCTTTTCTTGATCTACTCTCACGAAACAACAACTATCATGACGCTGCACTATGAACTAGTATCTTCATCAGAGATAACAACAACACTAAGTAAGTTATGTAGGGCGCACTACCTCCTGGATTTCGTTCATGAGGACGCGCAGGTCGGCCTCTGGCTGCAGCGTCACCCGGTTCCAGCGTGCAGCCTTGCGGAGCACCTGCACGGCCTGGTCATGACGGCCCCTCACGATTAGCCACCGCGGGGACTCGTCCATAAAGCTGACGGAGGCCAAGACAGTGTTATTACTACAGCTCGTCCGCCCAACAAAGGAATGTCATGTAATGATTTGTTTTGCAAAATTTGACTCTACATCACTTTTATATTCTATAATTAGATAAGCATGGAAATATGAACTGAGAGAGAAATACATAATGGTTGTCACCAGTAGGGTCTCTGATGTTCATCGCGCCATATTGGTGAAGGAACCGTTACTTTCATG
>NC_059300.1:23993830-24033830 GCF_017591435.1 Portunus trituberculatus
AAGAGGCGGTGAGTCATGGCAAGACAAACACAGCCGGAGACGAGCAGTAGATTACAAGAAGCTTGTGGAACCTTCTCCCCATAAGTATCTGGTAGTAATTATGATCAGAGGTCGCCAGAAGCAAATGATATGGACGAGGCGGTTATCGGCAAGCTATGGGGAAAGCCTCGTTCCTGACATTAGTTGATATTACTAAAGATATTTGAAATAAACATTGTAAGATCGGAAGTTGTTGTGGAGACGATAAGTCAAGTAACGCGTGTACATTAGGAGGTGTAAGAGAGAGAGAGAGAGAGAGAAGAGAGAGAGAGAGAGAGAGAGAGAGAGAGAGAGAGAGAGGCGAGAGACGAGAGCGAGAGAGAGCTGTCAGACCAGAGGGTCAAAATGGGCGCGCCGCTTATCTCAAGAGCAGTAAGTGTAGCCAGACATGTTGTAATGCAGTCAGAGAAAATGTTGGTGTCATATTGGGACTTAAGGAAACTGGTTATGTGTAGGTTGTATAGGGTGGTGTTTTCATTGGAAGGTTGATTGTAGGGTGTGTTAGGATGTATCTTATCGTTGAGTTTAAATTGCGTGATTTGAGTTGAATAACATGAATATTGTAAAGAAATCTGGAACATTTGAAGAAGTTTGAGTAAAGAAAGAGTTGTTATTATCAATGAAGTTATTGAGTGTGTTTAATGAAATAAGTTCACGGTATAATGTGACAGAATCTGAGGTATTTGAAGGTGCACTTTGAGTGAAGAGAGTGATTAAATTTTCGTGGTTTTCGTGGTTTCCTTTGTTGTAGTAAGGGTCGTAATGTGTAAATGTTTGTAAATAATATATTCAAGTAAAGTTTATAAAAAACTCAGAGGCGTTCCCTTGAACCCACAAAAGCAGTTTGAAGATTAGGGATGCAACAAGATCGTGCAACTTGCAAACACGACAAAACTGTATACGCTACAAACAATGGAACAGCTATGAACACGACACCGGTATTGATTCACTTGAGTTCCTTCCACCAATCCAGACCCCGCGCAGGCTTTATTTAAGTGTGTGTGTGTGTGTGTGTGTGTGTGTGTGTGTGTGTGTGGCCATCACATAGACGTGTATACTAGGGTATTTTCAAATTAATTTGATCTTTATTAATTTTATTTTACTTCAATTTATATTTTATTTATGTATTTCTGCTATTTTATATATTTTGCCATTTGTTAATTTATAATATAAATATATCATCAAATATGCATACACTTATCTCTTCACACTCACTTCATTTATTTATATGAAGAGGCAGTAGACAACTGCCAAAATAATAATTATTTCCAGAATAGTCTAATGCACCGGATCAGCGAATGCTAACTCTGTACAGGGACCTTAACTGTCCATGTATGGAGTATACTTTATATGTATGGGGATGTTCCTCTCATACTATTCTTTTATTCAGGGTGGAATCGAAACCTTTTCGTCTTACCAACTCCTCTCCTTTAACTGACTGACTTCAGCCTCTTTCTCATCGCCGAGATATTGTATCTCTTGCTATCTTCTACCACTATTTTCATGTCAACTGCTCTTTTAATCTTGCAAACTGCATGCCTCTCATCCTCCCATGGTTTCGTTGCACAAGGTTTTCTTCTTTCTTTCACCCATAATCTGGTCATCTTTCTAATGCAAGAGTTCTCCTGTATTTTCAATCATTCATATGTTTTCCAATTTCAATTTTTTGCTGCCCTTTGTCTGTTCCCCTCTTACATTAAAAGAAATAACAATTCAAAATGGGACGTTTCTAATCTTAACACTCTATCAGGAGGGGGAAAGAGGGAAAACAACTCACAAACACACAGAAAGGAAGGCTACGTAGCATCACTAAGTATTCTATGTTGCATTATAAATGGGAAACACAGTTACATGGAGATCACGCAATACACATTTCATTTAAGTTCCATATTTTTGTTTATGTATAACATTACTAAACAATATAAACATGGTGCAAAAAAATATGCAGAGCTGGGCGCGTTACTGAATATCGGGTAGTCCGGTACCGCGCCTCCGGATCTCGAAACGCACCTCCGGATACCGTATCCAAAACTATTAACGCGCGCCTGAAAAATCTTGTCCGCACCTCAAAAAATATAACAAAATACAAGCCAATAATACATCAGAGCTCCATATATATATATATATATATATATATATATATATATATATATATATATATATATATATATATATATATATATATATATATATATATATATATATCATTTGGCCTATTTCTTAGTTGCATTTGGCATTTTCTAGTTACAAGAGCCTGGCAACTCTGCTGTTGTTGCTGCTCTCTCTCTCTCTCTCTCTCTCTCTCTCTCTCTCTCTCTCTCTCTCTCTCTCTCTCTCAGGCACAGATGTCATAAAATCAAGAATAAGAAAATAAATACACCACCACCACCACCACCACCACCACCACAACCCCCCATAGACCCAAATGGAGGAGGGTGAGAATAGTTGGGGTGTGGGGGTAGGGGGAGAGTGGACAACCTACACCACAGCAGCAGAGCGGCCCTCACTGTTACCATAGGGAAGGAAAGTCATGCCAATCCTTTAGAGTTGAAGACAATCCAGAGAGAGAGAGAGAGAGAGAGAGAGAGAGAGAGAGAGAGAGAGAGAGAGAGAGAGAGGAGCTTGCTTAGACCTGAATGAATGACGTCACTAAGTGGCGGGAAAGCATGCCTGGTAGCACAGACCGCCAAGAACGGCCGAAAGTGATGCTATGGAGTGCGGACTGTTAGTCGTCTTTATTGATATACTATTTTCTTTTCTTTTTTTTTTTTTTATCCTTAAAAATTTCAGGTGCGGAGGTACGAACTCAGAAATTCGCCTTCCCGCACATGTCTCAGGTGCGGAGGTATAGACTTAAAATGTCGCCTTTCCATACCTGTTCCTTCCGCACTTTTGAAAATTTTTCCGCACTTCAGACCTCCGCATCTCGTTTGGTGGTCAGCAGGTACGGAGAAGCGGAGGTGCGGAATGAAGTACGGAAGTACCCAGCTCTGAAAATATGACATAATATACATAAACGATTACAGCTCTTCGATTAAATTGGTCTCAGTCAGCTAAATCATTAGTCTATCAACCACATCCGGGTGGTGCTCAACACCCGGAGGAGTGCTCTATGTTACCGGCGAGAGGCCGCGGCTCTGGCAATAAGCTGCCAAGGACTGCCTCTTCTCATGATAACGCACATAGTGTAGCAGAATGTGCTCGATAGTGAGAAAATAACGTCACAGGTGGGTAATTACAACGTGGTGGGAAGGATTTGGCTATGTATGCGAACATATGTGTGGGGAGGATGCAGCCCATCCTGAAGCATGAAGGATGAAGGAAGACGCCAACATACCACCACTACTCCACATGTTAGGACCACCTCCTGCCGGCTCGTGGGGCAATCACGGGAGTCCCACTCGTCCAGGATTAGTTTGATGGTGTGCATGTGTAAGTTTTCCCAGTAACTCTGCCATAGGAGTTTTACTGACGAATTAACAAGTGAAAGACAATCTTTAAAAAATTTTGTAAAGTTCCTGGGCCTGCATTTTGATAGCAGACTCAATTGGAAAACTCACGTTAATTCATTGTTTAAAGGTTGTCGTAAAGACAAAAAAAATGTCCTTAAGTATGTTTCTAGTAATTCATGGGGAGCAGACAGAGCATCTATATTGATTGTGTATAAGTCCTTAACTCTTTCTCACTAAGACTATGACCCACCGGTGTACTGGTCTGCAACGGCACCAACGCTGAGGAAGCTAGATGTGTTTCAGAATGAATGAGTCTTGGCCCTCAGCTGGTCTCGTGTAACGCGGATGAAGGAAGACGCCAACATACCACCACTGCTCCACTACACAGGAGATATACGTACATAGCGACGCACAATCTCACATGAGAACAAGATGATTCGAAAGGCGCATGCGTGAACACCGTGCCAGACGATTTCGCGCTCCATTTGTGTTCTGCTATCAGATAGTGAACATCTCTCTTTTCTGATGATGAATTTGCTAAATGATATATTGGATTCAATGTTTCTTGAGACCGTTCGCCTACTCAGATACATTATATTCGTGTGCAATGCTGTTATTCTTACCTTCATTGTGGTCTTCGTTGCCTCAATGTCTCTTTTTTGGTTTCTTAATGGATCCCACTCTATAAATCTTTTTGACTAGTTGGTGCGGTAAGTATGTATATGGTAGGATCGCAGCCCTTGATTAGAATGAAGAAGAAGAAGGAGAATAAGGAGGAGGAGGAGGAGGAAGAGGAGGAGGAGGAGGAAGTGTTTGGTAGAAGTATTTATTGAAGTGGAAGAGGGGCAAAAGTGAATATGGAATGCATACGTACAGGTTCTAGCAGCATTCCAAGATCAGCAATAGCTACTATGTGTCAACTTGATTCCACAGGGGACAAAATATTGATTGCCCAGCCCTATACAACTGTCATAGAGATACATAACTATCGTGGTTATCAATAGTCGTTTAGTATGCTGATAATTTTTTTTTTCTTCTGTTATTGTAGCCTTTGCCTCACGCCAGTGCCCTGTACGTACCTACCTTCCGCACGTTATCTCGCTTCTCTTGAACTGATATGATGGAGGTAATCGCGACTAGTTTTGAGAAGGAAATACATTAAAGAAACAGAAGATATCTAATCGATGAGTAAAGAAGTCGATTGGCGTATCTCGAGGATTCAAGTATTTATATTGAAGATATCTGAAAAAAAATGCTTAGTTTCCATTCATTAATCAGTTTCAGTCATCATAAGAGTAACTAATGACACAAGCTATACATTTACGAAAAAAAGTGTATCTGACCAATAAGTATCTACTTTTATCTGAACAAGACAAGGGAGGTGCGTACTTCTTGAGAGCTTCTATCTTCGTGATAATAGTCACGCTGGCATTGACATAATTTTACGATATTGTAGTTTCTGAGTTGAAATGCTGAAAATCCACTTCAATAAATAACATTCCAATAGACTGTACTGAAGGTAAAACTGAAATTTCTATACAGTATTCTGATTAGTGACTTGCATTTTGAACACTCTTATTACTGTGGAAATTACAGTGTGTCTAGAATTGTTCTACAATTCAGTGGTTCCCAAACTGGGGGAAGTTTCCCCCCAGGGGGAAATTTGAAGCTACCAGGGGAGAAATAATTACACTACCTACTAGCTAGAAAAATCTCAGATGGATTTTCTCATGTCTGAGAGAGAGAGAGAGAGAGAGAGAGAGAGAGAGAGAGAGAGAGAGAGAGAGAGAGAAAACGCCTGTTGTAGATGGGCGGCGCCGTATCTACCAGTCGGTTCACGTTCAAACATGAGCTCTGAAGGGAGGGCTGGGGGGGGGTACGGGAGTACACTCACAGTCTCACAGGCTCACAGTGCGTTACGAGTAGTCAGTTAGCCTGGGAGCATCTGACACACAGTCCCAGCCTATATTGATTCAGTGCTTTCTGCTTGTTTTCTGAGTACAAGGTATACGAATAATATTATGATTTTAATAGTGAGTTTGTTAACTGGATAATATGATATCAAAATTCATGGATCTATTTTTATGCTTTGGCTGAGGTTGTTAATACTCAAGACATGTTTTATTAAAGTACTATTCCTCAAAAATTTGTATGTTTATGAGGATTTTATTTATTTATATTTTATTATTTTTTTATTTGGGAGGGGGAGGAATGGAAAATTTTGTTATTTCTATACAGAATTACGATGTGCCTATGTTTATTTTTCTTCTCCCAAATTCATAGGCCTTGTTTTATACCTGATTTTAAATGTCACAGAAACGAAGATGGTATCAAGATAGTTATTTGGACTACGGGTTCACATATCTTGTCAAGGACGGTGCACACATCCCTCAGCGTGTTGTGTGTTTGAAAACCTTCTCTAATAGCATCATGAAACCTTTCCAACTGAAGCAGCATCTGGCAAATGCTCATCCACAGTTGAAAGATAAGAATCGTAGCTTTTTTGAGGTAAAGTTATCCAGCTTGAAGAGGATGAAGATGGATGCATCTAGGACGTATTAGCAAACCAATATCAGCATAGGGAAGGCTTCATATGTGATTGCCCTTCAGGTGGCCAAGGCAAAGAAACCCCACACGATTAGTGAAAGCCTTTTGAAACCATGTATCGTTGACAGTTTGAGGCTTATGTTAGGAGGGAAGTCATCACAGAAGATGAAACAGATCTTGTCCAACAACACCATCAAGAACAGAATTGCAGAAATGTCCGAAGACATTAAGGAAAATGTGGTGTCAAAGGTAATGTCATCGCCCTTTTTTTTTTTCCTCAAATTGATGAGTCTACGGATGTCACCAACATTGCACAACTGCTTGCTTTTTTGCCGCTACATAACTGACAAAGAAATCGAGGAAGAATTTTTTTTTGCTGGCCATTAGAGATGACAACAAAGGCAGTTGTGTAATGACAGTAGTTGCAGATTTCTTTGAAGAGTCGGGACTGGATTGCAACAAACTGGAAGGGTTTGTACAGATGATGACCCTAATATGCTTGGTTCACGATCAGGATTCATTGCTCTTGGGAAGCAGAAGCTGCCTGATTTAAAAGGAACACACTGCTTGATCCATAGAGAAGCTCTCGCCTCAAAGACAGTTCCAAAGAACCTTCATGATGCTTTGACTGTCATCATAAACATTGTTAACTATGTGAAAGGATCAGCCTTGAAAACTCGCCTCTTTCGCGAACTTTGTCGGGACACTGCTCTTTTATTTCACACACAAGTGCGATGGCTTTCGAAAGGGAACATGCTGGCGCGGGTCTTTGAACTGCGGGAAGAAATAAAGTTGTTTTTGAGTTACAGCAATAAGGTGGACCTGCTGTCTGCCTTCAACAAGGAAGGGTTTGTAGTACAAATGGCTTATCTTGCTGATATTTTTGAAACTCTGAATGAACTAAATAAGAAATTACGGGGACAAAGGAGCAACGTGATTGTGCACACGGACACCATCAATGCTTTCTTTCATGGCTAACCTGCAACTTTGGGGAAAACAAATGAAAAAAGGAAATTCCGCATTCTTTGAGTGTTTGAGTGACATACTTGGTAGGAAAGACATCAAGTGTGCCACCATTTTCTTGAATGGCTTCACCTTTCCTACTTTGTATTTGTATGAGGTTGTGTCACACCCTGTCATACTGTGATACGCTGGCATGACATCACATACTTCCTTCCCATAAGTTCTGCAAAAATCACCTATGTCCACATAACTCTCTTTGTTTATTTTCATGTACCATTTTTCAGCAGGGGCAACTTTGCTGAAGGCATATATATGCAATGCAAATATGTCAGTGTCTGTGGCAACAACCACAACAGGTCTCTCAGATAGGGATGCATGCCGAACAACTCTTGTGTCTGCCTCATGGTGATTGCATTGTTCGAGAAGTACTTCTTGAGAAGTGATCATCCAAGTGTTGTTTGATTCTGTGAATACTAGTGAGATGTCAAGCTTTGATCTGAAGGAGTCACTCTTGTAGTGATTAGCAAGAAATTTGATCAGCTCTGTTTTGTTGTCACCACTCTGCAGAAAAATATTCCAGTCTTGCCCTTTGGCATTGCTTGTCCCTTTTCATTGATCAAAACCTTTCTTCCGGAATGTCCTTTTCTTTTTTGAGTCATGGTCTTGATTTTTTTTTTTCCATAAGTGTCCATGGTAATCATCAGATTTGAGGGATTGACAATCTTAGGTGACATGCAAATATTTGTATTGCTTGTATATGCCTTCAGCAAAGTTGCCCCTGCTGAAAAATGGTACATGAAAATAGACAAAGAGAGTTATGTGGACATAAGTGATATTTGCAGAACTTATGAGAAGGATGTGTGTGATGTCATGCCAGCGTATCACAGTATGACAGGCTGTGACACAACCTCATACCCATACAAAGTAGGAAAGGTGAAGCCATTCAAGAAAATGGTGGCACACAGCAAGTTCAATATGCTATCTTCAGCTGGTATTCTACCAAGCACACTTAAGCAACTCGAAAACATGCTTACCTTCATGTAGACAGTAATGTACCCAGGAAAAGAAAATGAAGAATATGTTGAAACTCGAATCAGAATATATGAGCAACAGAAGGTGAAATCAAGTTTGAGTCTTCTCCCTGACAAACATAGCTCAATGGAACATCTGAAAAGGTCTAATTTGCAAGCATATATCTGGAAGCAATGTCTGAATAAAGATATTGATTATCCGCCACCCGGGGACAATGGCTGGAAGGAGTCATATGACGGCCTTATTCCTGTTTGGTTTTGTTGCACACAGTTTCCACTAAGCTTGTGCAGAAAACCTCCAAGGAAATCAAAGTCTGGGGGGGAAGCTGATGATGAGAGCTCTGACACTGAAAGAAAAAAACAAGGACTAAAGCCTCCAAAGAAGAGACAGAAAAGGGGCCGCCGTGGTACAGTGGAACCATGCGTGCTTTGGGGTCCGAGGGGTCTCCAAGCGCACGGGTTCGAATCCTGTCCACGGTCCGAGTGTAGGTTGGGCTTCCTCACTTGGGGCAACGGGTTCCTAGCGGGTGGGCTTTGAGATAGGAGGTGCCCCAAAAAGTATCCCCTTTAGCCCATAAATTCCCGTGAAAAGCCCACATGGTATAAAAAAAAATTATGAAAATAAAAAGATGCTGATGAAAGTCATTTGGCATCTGCTGATGACATTTCTTCTTCCGCAGAGAGTGACAGTGATTTTCTTTTCAGCCGTACTTCAGAAACATCAGACAGAGATGGTGATGACTCTGATGACTTGGAATAAGACTTTTCAATTAGAATTACATGATATTATGTTCAATTTGTGTGATATGTTTACTCATGAATATGCTATAATATCTTATATTCTTGGTAAGAGTGACATGTTTTATAGTACCCTTGTATTATTAAGTGCTTATTCATACTGTACATGTTGATTTAGGATAAATCCAGAATCATCACACAAAAGCTTAAACAGGTTTATTGTAGTGTACTATCTTGATACTCCTTCGTTTATGCAAAGTACAAGGTTACCTTTCAGTGTGTTGTGTAAAGCATGTTGATATTGCGATATTATTATGGCTAAATTAGTTGATTATACATTAATTTATTGCTGTATCAACCTCTTTTGTGACCAGTTATGAAAGACTATGATGATATTTGTGTATGTGAAGCTAAATGAAATAATATTGAACTGAATTTTACTTGTAATATGTTTGCTTTCAGTCATAATGAGCACTTTGGTTAAATATACATAATTTGTGCATAATTCATGCCTAATTAGGCTAATTAATCATCACTTAGATGCCCAAATATTAGCCTGCATACAAAATTACACATTAGAGGGACAAAAGTTTATTTATTTACATCATTTGTTCACCAAAATACAACCACAATGGTCTTTACTTATAATTTATGCTAATTAATTCAAATATGTTAATTATCTCATTAAATATGCACGATACAAAAATGCCCCAAGCAAAAATGAATTCTACAGGAAAAATTATCCTAGACACCACTGAGAAAAGTTTGGTAGTGACGATTATCAAATTGTTCTAGGCTCAGCCCTGTCTACAGGGGGAAATGACAAAAAAGTTTGGGAAGCACTGTTCTACATTGTTACACAATTATTTTTTCAGTATATCCTCCTAACATATGGTGATGTCTGCAGCTAACACTACGAGTGTCAATTCATTTAAGGGACTACAGGGAAGGCAAGTTTATCAATAGGCTTTATTTATGACTCCATTTATGCTGCGCCATTCCTTGATCGAAGAGGTCCTGGAAAAGTTAGTATAACACTTGTTCAGCTTTGGTTGTTACGCCGTTAGACCCCGTGCAGTGGTTTTAACTCTCACACACTTCAGGGATCGCACCACACACTCTTTTATTTGTTCTGAGTTGAATTACTGAAAGTTTGTGTTGGTATCAATGACATTTTTTTACGAGGACAATTCAGTCTGTGCACTACAGAGGCTTACAGATTCTTAGCATTAACTAGGTACCTTTCTGTAATCATTATCTCTACAATTTACAACCCAATTAACATGCATAACTATGACTCACTAGCTTAGCGGGAACGCGCATAATAAGTCAGAAAATTGATGAATTCGAACATTGCCACACACCGCACGCAATGTATACAGGGGAAAAAAAAAATAGTACAGCAACACTTATCATATCTCTTATACTATATAGTGGAGCACATGACCAGTGTCCACCAATACACTGGTTTTATTCTTATAGCTGAACAATTTGTGCTTTCGTCAAGGCTATTTTCAAATTATCATTTGTTTGTTTTAGCGGTAGGTTATCATGTAAACCTTTGGTAACCTTGTAAGAACCTCTGTGAGTTAGAAATTGCAAGTCGGTAGAGTTTCCGACTGAATATCAGTCGCAAAACAAGACCAATATGTTAATCTTGTTCAGTCGATTTGCGACTTTGTTTACGTTGTGACGTCACGAAGAAAGGTTTAAAAATGTGGTGTCCGGATGTAGAGAAGATATTGGAGTTGGTGAGGGAAAAAGAGCACATCTGGGACCCTAATAATAAATTATACAACAAAAAAAGCTTACACAAATCGATGCTCGATGAGATAGTTACCACTCTCCAAGATCTGTTACCTTCCATGCAGGGTGTTGTTGGAGGTGATGATTGAATACTTGTGATAGTTTAAGTTGATCGTCACCGGAGGAACACATCTTGAGTAGCTGTTTGTTTACACTCACTTCCCGCCAACCAGCCGATACTTCCCAGTTCCTATGAGTGAGCGTGTTCCGATTAGAAGGGCTCTGTCAGTACTTCTAACGACTTGCAATTTCAGTCGCACATTTACACGTGTCAACTCGCCTTAAGTCGGCAACCAAAAGGTTAATCAAACGAGGAAACTCTTACATTCCTGTCTTTTTGACTCGGGTAATATTTGAATAATATGTGAGTAAACTTAGAACGTAGCTGTTTTTATTTATTTATCTATTATTATTTTTTTCTACTTTTAGGATTTTTTTTTTTTTTTTCAAGGTATCACACAAACATCTTCTGCTACCTAGGTAGATTTTGAAACGATATGGCGAGAATTACAACTGTCTCATAGATGGCATTAGTTATTTGATTCCACACTTCAAATATCAGTGAAAGCCTGTGATTCAACTTAACCCTATATGCTCAACTTGCCCCGCTCTCCCCTTTATTTTTTCATCATGATAAGTTCAGTTTCTTTGTAAGAATAATGCTGGATGTTGTTTTCATCCTTCCCTTCACTGTCCTGATGTGCTCAAATTTAAATTTACTGCAAGTTTCAGACTACGACAATATAAAGAAATGTCGCCTTTTTTTTTCTAGCTCCTTTTAATTTTCGAAAATATGTGACGTAATCCCAGAACTCCTTCCATGAGGATCGTGAGTTTCTGGGAATAGAAGTCAGAGGTATCAGATGTGAGCCTCTTCTCTGTCCCTTTTCTAAGCATCATTTTCCAATGCGGAGGTAATAATGGAGGTGTCCGCCGTGGTAGTGATGATGGTGCCAGACAGGTCGGCAATGGTGTCTGGTAGTGGCTTGTCCTTCGTCTCCCTGAGCGTCACTGTGAACACGCCCGCTACCACCCCCGCTACGCCGAAAATTAATGACGGCAACCATGGCAACGCTGAACCCTGCGGGGCAGTGATACTGTGTATTATTAGTTTATCACAATGACTAACAGATAATTATTTCGATATTACAACTCGTGCTTCGTCTCCCCTCCCCTCTCTCTCTCTCTCTCTCTCACACACCAGGACAGAAATGATGAAAGGCACGATCGTCGACGCCAATTGAGCAAACACGCTGGCTGCACCCATCCCTTGCATCCGCACCTCAGTCGGAAACAGCTCGGAGGAATACAAGTAAATAATCTGGTAGGCGCCACTGATGCACACTTTTCCAGCCAGCGCCAGTGTCAAAATCAGCGCAGGAAGGTCTGTACAATAATATAAGGTGCATCAAGAATACATTTAATGGATGAAACTCGCTGCCAGATAATGATATTAGAGTTTTATGATTCAATGCTAATGTTTGTTTTTTTTTTTTCTTCTTATAAAAGTCTGCTATTATGTCTCCAATCCCCACGTATATGACACTGTCTTTTCTTGCGTTTTGTAAGTATTATTGATATCATGAAAGTGATAGATATATACGAAACACTTAATGCAAAATAAATTGTGAAGGATAATGCATGGTGCAATGGTGAATCCCATTGAGAATAAGGAAAGAATTGGGGCTGAAAAAGCCAAGTAATTGAAAAAAAAAAAACTTATGCAAAGAGGTGAGGAGGATGTGAAGATCGTTGAATGAAGAGGGTGAAATCAAAGGATGAAAAAGTAAAACAGGATTGTGCAGTGTCCTGAGAAATTGGTGAATGAAGAGAACCATTCAAAGACTTTTTTTTTCTGCAAGAGTTTCTGGGCAAGTTCAGAAAAAACTCCTGTCATTTAAGAAAATAGCCGTTCTGGTTTTTAATTCATCATTCATAAGGAAATGAAGAGTTGAATTTGTCAAGACAGTTAGATGAATCACTGATCATGGAAGATGGAGTGGAGGAAGTGAGAGGAATACGAAACCAAGGAAAGTGCAAGTGACGTTCATGCATTCATAACGAAGAGATTTTTTTTGTCAAAGCTAAATAGATTCAAACGTGTTACCTGGTGGGATGAAGGCGACCATAAAGATGATGACGCCACTCAGTATGTAGCTCACCACAGTGGGTATCCTCCTACCCCAACGGCCAACAATAGGCACCGTGAGGGTATAGCTAGGTACCTCCACCAGACCGTTCAGTATAATGTATAGGAAAGGATCGGCGCTATAGATGTCACCGCTGTAGTTGAGGCCATCAAACACGAAAGCCACAACGAAAAAGTCAATGCATACCACGGCAGTGATGACTTGTATGGCTCGTGTACTGTGACAAGGCAAAGATATTCATGAAGCACTGTATAAGGGAACACATTGCAAAACCAAACTCCACATCAGAGAGAAGGCGCGCGCGCGCACACACACACACACACACACACACACACACACACACACACACACACACACACACACACATATCGAACTTGCTGAAGATATTGGTGTGAAGCTGAAGCCGAAAGAAATTTCAGTAGCACACAGATTAGGGAAGCCTAGAGATGCTTATTGTACTTTTTGTCACAGAAAGAAAAGAAATGAGATGATGATTAACAAGAAAAAACTGAAACGAAGACAACGAAAGGTGTACATAAATGAAGATTTAACAAGTCTACGGGCCACAATGATGAAACTGGTGAAAGAGCAGGAATCAGTGAAAAATGTACCTACCAGAGATGGCAGTATATTAGCCTGGCTCACTAATGGCGGTAGGCCTGTGGTTATAAAATTAATACTCCTGATGATTTGTCAAAAGAGGGTATTACTTCTCCAGACTGGAAAAGACTGAAGCTGGAATATTTGTTCTAGGGATGTGCAGGAGCACAGTGCTTTTCAATGTATAACACTACAATAAGGTTACCAGTTAGTAATTCAGAACAAAATGTATCAAAACAAAGTTACATCAACATTTTACCATGTGCATCACAACAAAATTCATTGAAAGTTGCTGATTCCATATATATACAACACAAGAAAATTCTAGTGTAGCTACTGTGAACACCACATCACCTGTATTACCTACATCACAACATAACACACCTCAACAAAGTAATGTTGATTCTGTTACATCTGTACAACATAATACACCCAAACACATCAATGATAATACCTCTACATTTTACTCAACACAAGATGATAACCTTGTAGAATGCATACCCCACCACATGTGTATTGATATACTGTCTTAATGTTTGTGATATTAAGTCAAAGATTTTTTCAGTAGATTTTGTAAACAATATAAAAAAAGTATGATGTTTTCTGTTTAAATGAAACTAAGTGTGATGATGTTGATATGAATAACATAAAAGTTATTATGGAAGATATTGGTTATGATATTGTTTATAAGAATAGATGTGAGTTAAGTAGATACAAATCTGGTGGTCTCCTTATTGGCATAAAAAAAAGGTACTCATTTCAAGTGGAAAGCTATGAAGTACAACTGAATGTTTACTTTCTATAATAAATGATGGAAGGAGTGTAAGTCTGGAAAAGGACTTGGTTATCAGCAGTGTATATATCCCCCCCCTCACAGTCAATGTATGGTAGAGGACAACATTTTGATGAATTAGACAATTTTTTACTTACTCATACCAGTTATGACTATGAACATATCCTCTGTGGCAATTTTTATGCTCATACTCTTACTATGTTTGATGCAGTCAATGTTCTTGATGGAGATGATCATGTGCCTAATGATGTGCCTTTTTCAAGATTAAGTGATTATAGCATTACTGAAAATAGAGCTAACCAGGACTTAACTCCAGACAGAAATTCTTATGGTAAAAAAATTATGGAAATTTGTAGAAACAACCAGGTATACATATTTAACAGTAGATTAGGGGAGGACTGTAATGTAGGGCAATTCACGACGACGTTTAACACAACTATAGATTATTTTATTGGTACACCATTGGTCAGTAAAAAAAAATTCAGAATACTTGAATATGATGCATTACTATCTGATGTCCACTGTGGGCTACATGCACAACTAAAATTTTGTACTACACGTAAGGTAACAACTGCATCTGTAAACACACACAGTCATGTGTAAAACCAGATAAATGGAATGTTAACAAAGTACTGAGTATGAGAGGAACATTGATAAAAGAAAAGTGAATGATTTGGTAACAAAGATCCATGATCTAACTGTTGACGATATACATAAGGAACTAAAGCTAATTCTTATTGAGCCAGCACTTGCAACTTTCCTACATTATAAGAAAAACACATACACAAAAAAGAGTAACAGTGTCACTATCAGTGTTTGAAAATGAGAAAACAATACCATAAAGCCAAACATAAATACAATATTCATAAAAATAGAGTTAACTTTGACAAAATGATAACAGAAAGTAGAAAATACAAAATAGAATTAAAAAGAGTGAAAACTAAAGAGAGAACTAACATAGTTAATGAACTTAGAAGAACTAAATGTAGTGACCCTAAAACTTATTGGAGAATCCTGAATGGTCAAAAGAAAAATACTGAAACCCCCATTTCACTAAATCAATTTTATCAACATTTTTAGCAACTTGCCACTGATGATAACACTTTAGTAAATAACAACACTGATCTTCAAAATACTGAGACTGACCCCTCATGTATACTTAATGATCACATAATAGAGGAGGAAGTATTAAAGAACATACAGAAACTGAAGAACAACAAAGCTCCTGGAACTGACATGATAATAAATGAATATATAAAGACAACTAACAACATTCTGTTACCTTTATATGTAATGTTCTTCAATAAGATCCTTGACAGTGGTGTAATACCATCTGAATGGTTGGTTGGCATGATTGTCCCAATATGTAAGAACAAAGGTGACATTTGTGATGTCAACAACTACAGGGGCATCACACTACTTAGTTGTTTAAGCAAACTGTTCACCTCAATTCTTAATGAAAGGCTGATTAAGTATTCTAACACTATTAACAGCATAAATGAAACTCAAGCTGGTTTCAGACATGACTATTCTACCTTGGATCATATTTTTCTTCTCAAATGTGTAATTGATTTGTTTAATTGGAGGAAAAAGAAATTATTTTGCTTATTTATAGATTACAAGAAAGCTTTTGATTTAGTATGGCATGATGGTTTATGGTATAAACTGGTGAAGGAGAAGGTGAATGGGAAAATACTGAATGTAATTAGAAAAATGTATGGTAACATCAGGTCTTATGTAATGTTAAACCAAGAGATATCTGAAAATTTTATATGTAATATGGGGTAAGACAGGGGAAAATCTGTCACCACTTTTGTTTGCATTTTATGTTAATGACATTGAAAGTAAATTACTTGAATATAACTGCAGTTTTCTAGACTTTGGTCATGATTTGATTAATTCTTACCTTTAACTTCTAGTTCTTATGTATGCTGATGATACTGTTATACTATGTGACAGTGAGAGAGGAATGAGACAGGCTCTGACAGCAGTAAACACCTACTGCAATGCATGGAAATTAAAACTAAATTGTAACAAAACTAAAGTAGTAATATTTAGTAGAGGAAAAGTTGACCTAGGCAAATATAAATTTAATTTCGGATGTGAAAAAATTGAAGTGGTGGAAGCTTATAAATACCTTGGTTTAACATTCAATTATAATGGCAGATTCCACAAAGGAGAGCTAGAACTGAAAGAACAAGCTACAAGGGCAATGTACTCCTTGGCAAGAAAGTGTAGAAAATTTGACTTGCCAGTAGACATGCAGTTGGAACTTTTTAATGCCATGGTACTGCCTGTATTGACTTATGGATCTGAAATTTGGGGACATTTTATTATAAGGGAGAATTGTTACATTTAAAGTTTCTAAAACATATGTTTGTACATAAAAACACAAGTAATGTTATGGTATATGGTGAACTAGGAGTATACCCATTGGATATTTATATCGAGTGTAAGATGTTATGTTTTTTGGTCTCCGATGATTACAGGTAAACACTCAAAACTATCTTATGTAATGTATCAGTGTCTGTTACATCTTGACAAATTAGGGTTATATACTTCTCCTTGGGTTGCCTCTGTAAAGAATTTGTTAAATGAATGTGGTATGACAGGAACTTGGTTAATACAAAATGTACCAAACACAGTGTGGTTCAAGAAGACAGTGGAAAGAAAATTAATGGATCAGTGCATCACTGCTTGGTATCATGGCTTGTCAACAAATGCTATATGTAGTAATTATAATACATTCAAGGGTGTTTATGGACTAGAAATTTATCTAACTAAATTACCAAAAAAAAATCGTATATTGTTAACTAGATTTAGAACATGCAATAATAGATTACCAGTAAATGTTGGTAGATACACAGGTGTAAACAGAGAAGAGCGGATATGTAATATGTGCAATGAAAATGCAATAGCAGACGAATTTCATGTGTTACTTAAATGTTCAAATGAAGATTTTGTAAGGTGGAGAGATATGTATGTACCAAGTCATTACACAGTCAAACCAACAATATTTAAGTTGGCTGAGTTGTTGCAAAATACAAATGTAAATATTCTCACAAAGTTATCTGTGTTTACAAGGTTAGTAATGAGTAACTTTAGGTAAATAATGAGTATGGTGGATTATTGATGTTATTTTATCTCGCTTTGTTATTTTCTGTTTAGAAACATTGTATGTCCTTCATTATCTTTATGGTTATTCTTATTATTATTCTTGTTACTGTTTGTTTATTACGGAGCTGTGCTCCATACTTTACTTGTAAAGTCTTAGCATTCTAATAAATATTCTATTCTATTCTATTCACACGCGCGTGCGCAAATTCGGAAGAAAGCTGCTGAACTTAATTACATGTCATTAATAATTTACACGTCTGTTATAGGGAACACGTTTATGCTTCAGATAAGCATGTAAGAATTGTATGCACATGCCGAGTTATTCTTTTAATAGCAGCATATCATACTATGTGAAAGAGTTCATCAATGCAATGCAAGAGAGGAGAGGCGGAAGTGTCTCACCTGAGCAGTTTGGGCCAGGTGAGTCGGAATTTCTTGGTGTTGGTGTCTGTGTTGGCTGGCGTTGACGAGCACGTCGCGGACTGCCGGTGGAAGGGAATATAAACCTCCTGCATCACACTGTACTTTAGGTACCCACTCACCACTCACGGCTGGTGCTTGGAATATATATTTGTAATTATGATGGTGGTGATGAAAACTGAAACTCAGTCAACATTTTACAGTGAAAGGAAGCAAGTGAGTGATCATTCGAGACTTGCTCGTCGATACTGGACACTTTTGGAAATTGTACATTCTTTTCTTGATCTACTCTCACGAAACAACTATCATGACGCTACACTATGAACTAATACGAATTTTGTTATCAGAAAGATAACAAAATCACTGAGTAAGTTCTGCAGAGCGCACTACCTCTTCCTGGACCTCGTTCATGAGGGCGCAAAGGTCGGCCTCTGGCTGCAGCGTCACCCGGTTCCAGAGTGCGGCCTTGCGGAGCACCTGCACGGCCTGGTCATGACGGCCTCGCACGATAAGCCACCGCGGGGACTCGTCCATGAAGCTGATGGAGGCCAAGACCAGCAAAAATGTGACATATACTTGTACGTTCAACACGAAGAAAGAAATAGTTTTCTAGATATTGTTGGCAGTGTTCTATACATCTCTAACTCAAGACATTTCAGTGCATATTTTCATCCCTGAGCTATCTAATAAGTGGCTTGTCCTGCATCACAGTTTTATAATCATTATTTTTTATGTAAGAAAGGCTCCGGACTCGGAGGACTGCAAAAACTTTAAAAAAAAATTAGTCTGCTAAGGAAAACTACACAGAATGTCTAACTTCATAAAAAAAAAAAAATCAGCTATAAACGTAATGTGAAGTTTCCTTTTGACGAAATATGTAGGAGATAAACTGGAAATATTCAATATAGGAGATGGGGACAGTTGAGTGTAACTGAAGAACAGAGGTTAGTTACTAGGAAGGTTGCGAAATACCTAATAGGTAGTGTTCGCGGAAAAATATTGCGCAGGACCACATTCTTTCATGAACATTTGTTTCATCATATTTGTCATTTGTGAGGATTGCCAGCAACAACGCGCAATGCTTTCCGAGAACACTGTAATAAGTACCTCACTGCCAAAAACCAATGTCACATCTACTCACTAGAGAGCAGGAAAAAGCAGAACATTGGGAAGGGAAACAGCGAGCTGCAGCCACCGCCAGCTGCGGATAAAGTAAGCTACGACGCCAAACACCATGGTGCCTAGAGCCCACGGCAGCCCCATCAGGATACCCATCGTGCCGCGGTGCTTGGCCTCACATACCTCCAAGGCTGTGAAAGTAAACACACACACACACACACACACACATTTGTCAAGAGGAACTACAGCAAAACTGAAGTTAGATGTCACTATGCGATGATTATTCTTGGGCAGAGTTATCAAACCACAGGGGGATCAAAATGAAAAGCCGCCGACACAGCATAAGTAGAGCTCAAGACTTTCGATGCACTCCCAGATTGTCAAGGTTACATATTGAGAAAAAGAGAGATTGGGTATATGTAGGGTGTGCTTTGTCATTGAATATTAATTGCATGAAGAAATACGACTCGGAAATGTGATACTAAAATGTTTCGATACTGAATGGTAAGTACAGATTACTTGAAGAAAGACGAATCCATCATTACTTATTTTCACTACTAAACAAAGTAAGTTGTGCATAGCTGTCGTAATTTATACATGATCGCATAAATTGTAAATAGCATCAAGTCAAGTTTATAAAACGCATCATGTTCCCTTAGACGCACGAGGGAAATTTAAATGATTAGGGACGCAAAAGACTGTGCGACACAGAAGCACACACGGCACACTCACCGCCACAGTACTACAATTCTTATTACTTTCCATCTGTTTGACAAGGTTACTGCTCGTCTGAAATTGTTGACGGTAAACCTTCCTGCGGTTTCGCTTCCGAAGACTACCTACTTAATATCACTTCTTTTCTCTCCACCTTTTTCTGATGTAAGTTGATCAATATCTTAACTGCTTCATGCGTTATGCTAATAAATTCTGAAATTCTCTTCTTGCTTCTGTATGTTCTTTCTGCGACTGAAACTATCTTTAAAGAGGAGCATCAAAACGGCAAAGAATTAGATTGTATTTTTCTTGGCTAGTCTTGCAAGACTAATAATCGATATGGCGATAAGAATATTTTTAATGAAAAAGAAAATAGAATTCGGGAAAGTGGCAAAAATTTAGTGCAAAGAGGAGCATCAAAACGGCAAAGAATTAGATTGTATTTTTCTTGGCTAGTCTTGCAAGACTAATAATCGATATGGCGATAAGAATATTTTTAATGAAAAAGAAAATAGAATTCGGGAAAGTGGCAAAAATTTAGTGCGTGGATTCACTGACAAGGATCCGAGAGAGGAGCATGTCTCCTATAATATCAGTTTACTCTGCAACAACTATTGTTGAACTGTAAACTAGTTCATTATTAGATTAATTTGTTCATTGACTATTACATCTAATGATTCGTTGGTTAGCTAGATTATGATAACGTCTCAAACCATGAATTTTCACATGTGTACATGTACGTACAACATTTTGATAAATGGCCAGTAAACCATTATCATCTGAGGCACACAGAATATACGGAGCAATAAACACTATTTTTTTTTTCCGTCGTCACTTTCATTCTCACCAAAACGCAGTCGGCACAGATAACACTCACCATAGACGAAAAATGTATGCATGATGCAGGAGCCAAGGAGGAAACGAATTGCCAGGATGACGAAGAAGTTCTTGATGAAAATAATGATGACTGAGAAGAGTGTGATTAAGATTTGTGTCACCACCATTACCACCTTACGTCCAAACCTTTAAGAAGAAAGAGAGCAAGGAAGGGGAAAGATTAGGGAGGTAAAAAAAAAAAAATACAAAAAGAAAACGAACTATGTCAATTGGACACACCTGTCTGCGAGGTAGCCGCCGATCAGAGGACAAAAGAAAGTGCCCAACATGTAAATACTCTGGAATGCCGCCCGGAGGTTGCTCTTGTCACACACTAGGAAGAACTGTGAATAGAAAAGCACGTGAAGAGAGAAGAAAACGAAAAGATAGAAAAAAAATACATAGGAAATTATGAAAAATAGAGAAAACAAACGAGAGGAGAATGTGAAATAAGTATATAAGATATCAAAAAGTAAACTCATTATAACGAAATTAGAAAACTGTAACTATTGAGAGACAGGCACGGCAATGCGGAACGTTGTCCTACTACGGAACGTTGTTGTACACTGTGAGTGTGTGTGTGTGTGTGTGTGTGAGAGAGAGAGAGAGAGAGAGAGAGAGAGATTTAGCTTATTCCATCAAATCTGAATTAGGTGGTGGTGTAGTGTCTGTCATCTTCGTTACTCGTTCAACCTCGTTAACACAGCGTCCGAATCTGGAGGCGCTTTAGATCGTGGATATCGTTTGATCTAAGCTAAGTAAGTCTCTGGATAAAATAATGGTTTCCTTTGGTGTCTTCTAAACCTCGGCTGTGGGTGACCTGCCCTCTACTATAATACTTCCAAACTTGCGTGTGGACAGTTTAAATACTTATTTTGGTTGTGATAAAACTGCTAATTAACCAGTATGCTAACTCTGACCATTACATTGGTTGTGACCAGAAGTAATGGTGTTGCTCTTAGGAAGAGATAGAGACATCTTTCCTCTAAGACTGAGAGGCTGTTGGTACATTATGCAGGTAGAGAACTCATAGTTATCATTGGTATCTGAAAAAAAGCAGAAATAAGCAAACTAAACTACAATAAAGAAACGTACGAAGACCAAGAAGATATGGCGGAAGTGATGAACTGCTTCCAGTCAGTCTTCACCAGAGAAAGCAACTTCCAATGTCAAACTCCAGTCGAACTAACTGATGGCGTTCATGAAATGCAAGTGCTAGTAGAAGTAAGGAAAATAATGGAAGAACAAGATGTAAGGAAAGCTTCAGCTCCCGATGGAGTGTCAAAATGGATTGTAAAAAAATGCAATCACCAGTTAGAAGACAAAGTCCACATCATTATGAGTTCCTTAACATAGGGTAAAGTACTAACAGACTGGAAAAGAGCAGATATTGTGCCATTATTCAGAGAGGGAAATAAGGAGGATCCATTAAACTACAGACTAGTGTCATTGACCAGTGTAATAGCAAAAATATGTGAAAGGATAATAAAGAAGAAATGGATAGAATATCTAGAGGAGTAAGGTATGTTGACAGATAGTAGACAGTATGGATTCAGAAGAGGAAGATCATGTGTCACAAATTTACTAAACCTCTACTCAAGAGTGGTTGACATAGTGCAAGAAAGGAATGGTTGGGTGGACTGCATCTACTTACATTTAAAGAAAGCATTTGACAAAGTCCCGCATAAAAGGTTACTCTCGAAACTTGAACAAAAAGGAGGACTAAAGGGAGGAGGTAGTAGACACCTACCGAAACGATAATTACTCCCAGCAAGGTCTAATAGCATTACTTCAGGGGGTGCTGTTAACTTTCCGTTGAAGCTGGTTGTGATCTTGCTGAACGTTTCCCCTTGTGTCTCACAACTCAAGGGGGTAGTCTCAGCCTGCCCTCTAAAAACAACTCTCCTTTTTCACACAAAACTACATGTACTTGCAAACACACACACACACACACACACACACACACACACACACACACACACACACACACACACACACACACACACACACACACACACACACACACACACACACACACACACACACACACACACACACACACACACACACACACACACACACACACACACACACACACACACACACACACACACACACACACACACACACACACACACACACCATTCACTTAAAATTTAAAATTCAAAAGTGGTGACTCCAAATCCATCCTCGGAGTCCCCTTCTGTGGAGGGGACCAGAAATGTCCCCAGGTAGAGCTGCTCTCTCGGTGGCGACCCAAAATGTCTTGACACCTCCCTCAACTTTTTCTTCATTAACTTCTGCAACATTCGCGATCTTAGATCTTATTTTCAATCTGTAGAATACCACATCTCTACTAAACCTCATTTTTTCCTCACCGAAACATAGCTGTCTGAGGTAACTGACAGTAGCCCTTTCTCTGTTCTCTTCTACTTTCTCTATTCTCATTTTCGTTTCTAAAGCTGGATGTTGCATCTATGAGCGTAACGACTTACGAGTAATTTGCTTTAGTGCCCACGCTCTCGAATCTTTTCCACCTTCGAGTCAATAGTCACTCTCTAACTAAATTTATCTGTGCTGTTTATCTCTCCCCTAACTCCTCTGACTATAGTAAATTCTTTGACTATTTAACTTCCAAAATGGAGCACATTCTTTCCCTCTACCCTTTCGTGGAGATATCCGTCCATGGAGATTTCAATATTCACCACCAGCTTTGGCTTTCCTCTCCCTTCACTGACCATTCTGATGAGCTAGCCTTCAACTTTACTATCCTCCATGACATAGAGCAACTGGTGCAACACCCAACTGACCGTCTTGGAGATACGCCCAACATTATTGATCTCTTCCTTACCTCTAATCCTTCTGTTTATGCTGTTGCCCTATCTTCTCCGTTGGGCTCCTCCGACCACAATCTCATTTCTGTATCATGCCCTATATATTTCTCCAATTCCTCCTCAGGATCACCCTAAGTGGAGGTGCCTCTGGCGTTTTGCCTTCCCAGTTGGGGGGACCTGAGGAGCTATTATGCTGATTTTCTCAGGAATGTTTATTGTTTTCGAGTCAGAGACCCATCTCTGTGTGCTGAACGCATAACAGAGGTGATAGTGTCTGGCATGGAAGCGTACATTCCTCATTCTTTTCTCAACCTAAACCTTCTAAACCTTGGTTTAACACAGCCTGTTCTCGTGCTATACATGATAGAGAGGTTGCCCACAAAAGGTACTTGAGCCTTCCATCTCCTGAATCTCATGCACTTTATATCTCTGCCCGGAATCATGCCAAGTCTGTTCTTCAACTTGCCAAACACTCTTCATAACTAGAAAATGCCAAAATCTTTTAAACTCAAACTCCCCTCGAGACTTCTGGTATCTTGTCAAAAACATCAATAACTTTACTTCTTCATCTATTCCTCCTTTAATTAATCCTGATGGCATCCCTGCCATCTCATCTGTATCTAAAGCTGAACTCCTCTCTTAAATCTTTGCTAAAGACTCCTCCTTGGATGATTCTGGGCTTCTCCTCCTCCTTCTGACTATTTCACGTCTTCAATCAAAATTCTTCGCAAGTATGTTTTCCATGCCCTTCCTGGCCTAAACCCTTGGAAGGCTTATGGTCCTGATGGGGTCCCTCCTATTGTTCTCAAAAACTGTGCTTCCGTGCTTGCACCTTGCCTGGCCAAACTCTTTCAACTATGTCTATCGACTTCTACCTTTCCTTTTTGCTGGAAGTTTGCCTACATTCAGCCTGTTCCTAAAAAGGGTGACCGTTCTAATCCCTCAAACTACCGTCCTATAGCTTTAATCTCTTGCTTGTCTAAAGTTTTTAATCTATCCTCAATAGGAAGATTCTTAAACATCTGTCACTTCACAATCTTCTATCTGATCACCAGTATGGCTTCCGTCAAGGTCGCTTTACTGGTGATCTGGAGTCTTGATCATCCTCTTTTGCTGTCGTGCTAGACATATCAAAAGCTTTTGATACAGTCTGGCACAAAGCTTTGATTTCAGAACTGCCCTCCTACGGCTTCTATCCTTCTCTATAACTTTATATCAAGTTTTCTTTCCGACCGTTCTATTGCAGCTGTGGTAGACGGCCACTGTTCTTTTAAATTTAGTAATAGTGGTGTTCCTCAGGGTTCTGTCCTGTAACCCTAATACCTCCCTACATCTTTCCACGTCCCTTCAGGGATGACCAACCCTTCAGGAAGTCAACAGATCACGTAGGGACGCCACAAAACGCCTGACTTCTGATCTTTCTAAGATTTTTTTATTAGGGCAGAGAAAACTTAGTAGTGTTCAATGATTCAAAAACTCAATTCCTTCATTATCAATTCGACACAACCTTCCAGACAACTAATCCATCTTCTTCAATGGCACTCAACTATCTCCCTCTTGTACACTGAATATCCTCGGTCTGACCTTTACTCATAATATCAATTGGAAACTTCACATTTCATCTATTGCTAAAACAGCTTCCATGAAGTTAGGCGTTCTGAGGTGTCTCTGCTAGTTTTTCTCGCCCCTCCAACTGCTAACTCTGTACAATAGCCTTGTCCGTCTTTGTATGAAATACTCTTGGCTTGTTTGGGGGGCTTCCACTTATACAGTTTTATTAGATAGGATCCAATAAAAAAAGCTTTTCGTCTCATCATCTCCTCTCCTGACTGACTGACTGTCTTCAGCCTTTTCCTCACCGCTGAAACATTGCACCTCTTTCTATCTTTTATCGCTATTTTCATGCTAACTGTTCTTCTGATCTTGCTAACCGTATGCCTCCCCTCCTCCTGCGGCCTCGCTGCTCAAAGATTTCTTCTTCCTCTCAACCGTATTCTGTCCAACTCGCTAATATCACCAATAATGTTTGCGGTATGTGTGAACGATACATCAGGATATATAGACAGTTACATCATTTTGTTTGCAGATGATGCTAAATTAATGAGGGGGGTGAACAGGAAAGAAGATGGTGGGGCGCTACAAGATTTGGATAAAATAGCGGAATGGTCACTCACATGGGAAATGGAATTTAATATATAAAAGTGCAGCGTATTAGAATTGAGCAAAAGAAGGCCGAAGGGAGTTTACTCAATGGAGAATGAAGAAATTAAAAAGAAATCTGAAGAAAAGACTTAAGAGTAACCATTGTGGATAACTTGTCACCAGAAAAGCACTTAAATAGAATTACAGAAAATGCCTATGAACTTTTAAGAAATATAAAGGTGGCATTTACTTACATAGACGAAGATATGATAAAAAAAAAAAAACTGATAACGACTTTAACACGCCCAAAATTAGAATATGCAGCTACAGTATGGTCGCCGAACAAAAAGAAACACACAGAGAAACTAGAGATAATACAGAGGGCAGCAACAAAGCTTCTCCAAAGTTTAAGTGAACGGTCATATTTTTTTTCCACGTTATGGCCTGTAGCGCCTGTAGGCATACTTGAAGAGTGGGAAGCGCTCTTCAGCTTCCGCCCAATAGTGGCGCACGCAATTTTATTTGTACTGGTACCCATATTAGGGCCCATATCACCACCCAAGCGCATCTTTGGTGAAACCACCTAGAACCTGGGTATCATGGTGACACGTAGGTAACTTCAAACAACTCGACAAATGACAAAGCTTCAAAGCGGTATGTGGTGGGATTCGACGCGTGGACGTCTGCCCGATCCCATGCTCACCACCTTATCCATTACGCCACTGAATCCCTATCAGAAAAAGGCTACGAATACTAGGTCTTACAACTTTAGAACAGAGAAGGGAAAGAGGAGATCTAATAGCAGTGTACAGATCGATGAATGGACTAGAAAAATTAGATAGAAAAGACTTACTAATCTGGGATTCCAGTGACACAAGAGGACATGGAAAGAAATTAAGAGAGGATAAATGCAGGAGAGATATAAAAAAAGTTCAGCTTTCCACAAAGATGTGTAGAGGTGTGGAATGGTTTAGATAAGAGAGTCGTTGAAGGAAGAATAATCAATAAGTTCAAAGAAATGTTGGATTTTCATAGATATGGAGATAGGACAGCACGAGCATAGCTCTTTTCCTGTATGTTACAGCTATAAATAGGTAAGTACAGCTAGGTAACTTTTTTTTTATGCAAGAGGGAACGCTGCCACGGGCAGTAAAATGTTAGAAAAAAAAAGCCCACTTAAACTGCAGGTTCCCAACTACACACACACACACACACACATTAGTGTACCTCTTTTTTTATTATTTTTTTATTTTTTACTTGAAACATGTAAAGAATAAAATTACATGAGGTGTCCCCGTCAGTCAGGAGACGCCCCTCACTGACCTCCGAGGTGAGAGTGCTGGTGAAGACGGAGGTATCGAAGTCCCACTCAGTGCACGCTTCCTTCACCTCCGCCCCGGCCTCCGTCATCCTTGTGTAACTGCAGGAGTCTCTGGTTGTAGGGAAATGTTTCTCAATACAGTGGCAGAGGCAAACACGCGTATTTTTTTATGAAATAAGAAGCTATAACAGTCACATTAAACTTTGCATCTCAGAGGAAAAATGTGCATTACTCACTCAGACACAGTTATTACACTCTCATTCTCTTCTGGAGGGAGGCAGGTGTAGTTGATGGCAGGTGCAAGATACACTCCGCTGATGAATTGTAAAGGCATCATCAGCATACCTGCGGCATGCAAAACAATCACTTGTTTATAACTCCTATAGTACAATCTGAATGCATTGAATGTCACCTTCTAGACATGAAACTTCAACCACCTCCTCCCAGGTAGACGGTGCCTAATAGCTTACTATTTTGTTTGTCGTTAATCAATGCCATGCTAATATTGTATTATGTTAATCTGTAAAATTTGTAGATATGATGACTGAATAAATCACAATTTCATCATCAGACATATACGCGTCAACGCTTCATCATTTCTACAGTTTTTTTTTTTTTCTTTTTTTTTTTCCTTTTTGTGGTATTACATTATCCTGTTATGAGACGAGTCGCTGTCACTTGTGAACAACTTTGTTTATCAACAAATCTTTACTTTTAAATACTGGATTCTGCGCAAGCGCAATTCGCGTCCGGACAGTTGTGGATAGCCGGACAGCTCCGAACACGACACTGGCATAACAATATTGTTATGCAGGAAGGGTCTCGAAAACCCTCGAGAAGACTTGACGGGAGTTGCATCACCCGAGAGAAGAAGGCCGTGTCGCAGCTTGTTCCCTCTAGTATAGCCTTACTTTGTATAGTTTAATCTTATATTGTGTATTGTAGTACTGTGGTTCTTACGTGATGTGACCAAGATGACTGAGAAGATTCTGTAATGAAGTAGAATTTATATAGATGTAATAGATGTTGTATAAAAGGAGGTGCTGAGACAACACCAGTCAGTTACACGGAACAGAATTAATGAAGTTAGAAGAAGTGAAGTAAGCACTAAGAAGAGGAATAGTTCGTTTAATTTGAGTAAGAAGACCAGTCTGTAAGAACAGTGGGTTAGTAAGAGTGATAAGTGTAGAATCAGTGTTGGACTAGCTGCTGTTGAATTCACTTGCACATGGAATTATACTTCACAAGTTCTGCCTACCGTATCCTCCATGGATTGTTACCAGTCTCTCAATGACAACGTTGCAGTAAATGAACCTAAGTAAGGAATACAGGTGTGCTCAGCACGGTGTAACACTGGTGTTAGTTCTTAGTGACTACACAGCAGTGTTACGAACCACGGTGAGAAAGTCACTCGTGCACGGAAAGCGTCGTAACAGTTGGTGTGTGAGAAAAAACAGACACATGGTAGTAATAGTATATATATATATATATATATATATATATATATATATATATATATATATATATATATATATATATATATATATATATATATATATATATATATATATATATATATATATATATATATATATATATATATATATATATATATATATATATATATATATATATATATATATATATATATATATATATATATATATATATATATATATATATATATATATATATATATATATATATATATATATATATATATATATATATATATATATATATATATATATATATATATATATATATATATATATATATATATATATATATATATATATATATATATATATATATATATATATATATATATATATATATATATATATATATATATATATATATATATATATATATATATATATATACTCGGTTGAGTGTAGATCCGCCGAAGCGTAAAACTTAAGAGAATGAAGAAAAGTCTCAGTAAAACCATTTCAGCTTGTTGTGACGTTTGAGGACAATAAATGCAATCCCATTTCCAAACATTGTATAAACACGTGTACAAGTTAGTGTGGGAACGTACGTACCTACGTACGTACGTCCTCCCACCGAGAAGATTCCCGGACAAGATAGGTCCTACCTAAATACGACATTTACTCTTATCCTAGCTATTGACATTGTTCTATTAAACCTAGGTAATCCATACATTTCTACGGTAAAAATTAGATCCCTAACCATTATTAGAAGAGAAGAAAAAAACTTTTTTCTTCTCTTCTAAGAATGATTAAGGATCTAATATTTACTTTTATTAGAGATAAATAGATTAGCTAGGTTTGATAGAAGACAGTGTCAATAGTTGGGGTTTATAAGAGCAAATCTCGCATCTAGGACCTTTCTTATCCGGGAGTCTCCTTGTTGGGAGGATGTACGTATGTATGTACTGGACGTTCCCACATTAACTTGTACACGTGCTTTCAGTGTTTGAAAAATGGGATTGCATGTATCCCAAAACGTCACAACAAGCTGAAATGGTTTTACTGCGACTTTTCTTCACCATCTATCTATCTATTCATCTGTCTATCTATCTCTCAATCGATCATCTATCTATCTATTTATCTATCTATCTATCTATCTATCTATCTGTCTATCTATCTATCTATCTATCTATCTATCTATCTATCTATCTATATATATATATATATATATATATATATATATATATATATATATATATATATATATATATATATATATATATATATATATATATATATATATATATATATATATATATATATATATATTAAAGGTGACTCACAATAGGACGAGGTGAGGAAGTAGAGGATGTTCCATGGTCCGGTGCCGAGATGCGTTAAAAAGTCGTCAAATTTGTTCTTTCCATTCATCTGGGCGACAGGACTCTTGTCTGTGAGATAAAATGATCGTGCTTTAATATCTTAAGGAAAATTTAATATATCGTTATGAAACTTTGGTAACACCCTATCTCACATGTAATTATTACCTCGAAACTTGTGATCGAGGTGCCTACGATGAACGTTACGAGGTATACTTGAACCAAATTTACGATATCGGTAGTGCATTGTAACTCATGTTGCTCCTAAATCCCAGTCACATGTTATGGGCATCCTCGTATCTCGCCAACCAATCACAGTCTAGATTTTGTATTACCTTTAGAGACGTAAACCAATCACAACGATGAAATATATAAACAATCGCGAAGCATAAGGACCACAAGTCACACAAAGCCAATCAAGCCAAGCAATGACAAACCAATTTATGGATTCGTTATTCAGAATTATTTGTATATATTCCACCAAGGTTAGCGTTAATTTTCTCTGTGTAAATGGTTAGGTCTTGGAAGCATATTAGGCTTACATGATAATTCATTGTTAGTTTTTTTTTTTTCCCTTCCCTTTCACTACATTTACCGAACATATGCAGTACAATAACAACTTTCTTGTAGCCCATCTGCTTGACTCACTCTTTATTCTGGTCTTATTGCAGTTTCAACTAAGACACTGTATATAACTGTCATCAGTCGCAGGGTTGACACCTTACTGTTCGGAGCATTTGTAGCATCATTTTACCTCTTTGGAAACCGATAAGATTACTTTCTCTGCGGGAGGGGCGTCCAGGAAAGCAAAGCCAAACCCGATCTCCCCGCACCAGTTAGATTACAAAATCTCCTAACTGCTGCCTTCTCTCCTCCCGTGGCCTCGCTGTACAACACTTTCTTCTTTTTCTTACCCCCTTTTATCTAATGCAAGAGTTAACCAGTTAGTCATTCATCCCTTTCCCTGATAAAATCTGGAACTCCCCACTTGCTTCTCTATTTCTATCTTTTCCTATGACTTCAACTCATTGAAGAGGGAGATTCATGACATTTATTCATGAATAACTTTCCTGGACATGCTCGAGAACGGCTAAGAGGTAATTTTTGGTGAATCGTTTTCGTTGCCCTTGGCAGGATTTCCTCTCTTATATAAAAAAAAAGGTTCATTTTCCTTATGTTGTGGGGGGGAGTGTCCAGTGGGGTAAAGATTAGGTTAGTAGGGAGGTGGGTGGCTCTAGGGAAGTCAAGAGATTACAAAATGTTAGGTTTGGTTAGTTTACCTAATGGTGGCTTCAGGGAGAAAACTCCCAGTAGGTAACAAAAGATTAGGTTAGGTTAGTTTACTTTATGGATGGGTGTCCAGTAGGTAAGAGCGAGTCAAGGAGATAGTATTGATTGAAACTACAAATTATCCTTTGTTCCTCTTTGGTTCAAAATGTATTCTTGTCACTGGTTTATCTCCATTCATGACTTTACTTTCTGCCACTTGTCCTCCCTTTCCAGTCACTTGTCTATCTTATGTCCTTACAGAAACTCGCACTTTCTCCTTTGACGTGTTAATTTCTTTCCTGCAACAATTAACCTCTACTTTTTTTCCCTCTTTTGCCCTTTCGCTCCTCTTTTTCTCTTGCTCCTTCTCAATTAAGCCCTTCATTTGTTAGCATATTCATTAGCATATTGCAAGATCCAAGGGAGCAACAGCAGTAATCACAAGGGGAGCAGAGCGGTACGTCTTCACCGATCAGTGGCTCTCGAAAGTCAAGCTGATAACTAATGGCAGCCGCAGTGGCATCTTAGATGGCATTAAGGAACGTTGTATAGAATCCTTGTGTGGTACCCACTACTTCTGCTAAATCATATGCTATATGCCTCCTATTAAAATACCATCATGGGCAAAACAACAGGACGTAGTAGACAACTAAAGGAACGATAATTTACTCCCAGCGAGGTCTAATAGCACCAGTTCAGGAGGTGCTGTGAACTTTCCATTAAAGCTAATTGTGATCTCGCTGAACGTTTCCCTTTGTGTCTCACAACTCAAGGGCGCAGTCACAGCCTGCCCTCTAAAAACAACTCTCCTTCTTCACACAAAACTACATGCACTTACCACACACACACCTTTCAATTAAAACTCAAAATTTAAAAATGGCGACTCCACATCCATCCTCGGAGTCCCCTTCTGAGGAAGAGACCAGAAATCTCCCCAGGTAGGACTGCTCTCTCGGTGGCGACTCAAAATGTTTTGACACCTCCCTCAACTTTTTCTTCATTAGCTTCTGCAACATTCGCGATCTTAGATCTAATTTTCAATCTGTAGAACACCACCTCTACTCTACTAAATCTCATCTTCTTTTCCTCACATATATTGTACTTCTTACATTTATATTGAAATAATACGTTAACTGTTGTAACCGATGCATTTGTAACTGTTCTTAAATGTACGAGTCGGTCACCGGTGTCAGTGAGTTTGATGACGGAGATGGACATGACAAGCTACTGGGTTAGTTAGAGTTTGGCTGCCTCACGAGTGGCCGTTATGCTCTTTGCCGATTGCCAGGGAGCTGTGGAGTTATGTGTGTGCAGACTGTCTTAGTGTAGCTACCTGTACTTTGAATACAGTGAGAAACTAAATGGAGTTTCTGTGTCAGCCCAGAAAAGCCATGTGAAAGATTGTGAGCGTTTGACATTTGACCTTAGTGACCTCTAACCTACAAACACTAATATAACCACAACATTTTGGTGGCAGCGGTGGGATGAATGAGGAAACTAGTGGACAATAAACTCATTACAGTGAAAGCGTGAGTGTGTAATGGCTGATACATACCATAACATTCTCTCTCGGACACACTGGCAACTCAGAACAGCAGCCAACCCATCATACTAAGTCAGCAGAAGCTTAACCAAAACAACCTCTCCCACTACCGTCTGGCTTTATTCAGTGGGGGGGTGACTCAGATCTTCAGTCTTGCAATTAACACCCCTCAAGGTGGATGTTGTGATATAACTTCCTGAAATGATGTGTAGTTTTCTTCCTAGGGGTTGACCCGGGAAATATTACACGTTATGAATACAGGAAAATACGTCCACAGTGTTCTGACCGAGCGGCAAAACGCTGGGTGACTGGAGTGGTATTACAGCATCACTCCCTTCATCATTGCTTCTCACTCATCACTCAGCTGGGCAACCAGAGTGGTATTAATTCTTTGTCACGGCTACGGAGTTGATTACGTATCATTCAGTCGTGGAACACTTCTCAGAGTTCTGCATAATTTCAGAACTTGAAGCACAGTCTACAAAGGACTACAAGGGACCACAGCGGCTGCAGATGGTGCTGTGACGTCATATCCTCCTTGTCAGACAGATTGAAACTTTGTCAAGGTCGTCTGAGGAGCAGCTGTGACCTTCTCTTCGTATATTCATCTCACATCTTAGGTGACCACATGTACAAAGCTAACACTCTGCAATTACACAAAATAGCGGCACACATTATTTCATTTCTATGCTGGAAGTAATCAGTTATTTTTTTCTATTTATTTCATTACTACGTTAAGCATAGCACTTCATTTATTCTCTTGAGTGCTCATGTATATATATATATCTGTAGTGTATGAGTAACTGTGTACTTTTCAGTGACTGCATGCTTTTTTATATATATTTTTTTTATATCTCATACTTCTATTATAATATGAGTAAATAATTTCTGTGTCAGTGACTGTTGATGGCGAAGAAACTCGATAAATTTGATAAATATATATAAAATTATAATTAGACAACAATGCGAGAGTAACCTCACGGTTGAAGAGGATAATGAGTTAGTTAGCCCTGACATTCTTGTGTCTGTTGATATGGCTGAGAGACTCAAAGATTTATATTCAGCTCAGATTTTTCAGCCTTCTGGTGGTTCAAACTTTGAGGAGTGGCAAAACATATCCCGTTCACTCAAAACCTGCATCCACCACTAACACCGTATGTTCACAAGTCACCGCTCAAAGAGTAAGATTTCTCCAGACAGAAAATACTGTTAGACCTTTCACGGATCAGGATGTGGATTACTCGGTTTACATGTGTGAGGATGTCTTGCGTAACTCGGGAACGACAGATGACGCGGACAAAATTGCTTTTGTGAGATCAAAATTAGCACCTGGTTCACGGGTTCAAAGAATGATGGAAGGTGTGCCTTTTCTCACCTGGAACCTTGGGCAGAATTATGACCTATTTAAAGAGAAAATATTGCGTATTTTTAGAGGTGAAGCAGAAACTACTCTCTTGAAAAAAATCATCTCAATTGTAGAGAGTATTGATAATGGGGACAAGGCGGAGAACCCGTAGGATGCGTCCATACCTGTAGGTAAGCAGATATAGAGCTGTCTGCAGTACTGAGGGAACAAGTTGGTTTGAGGAACCAAACAATACCACAATCACGTTTCAAAACTTCTCTAAATTTCTCTCAATCTTCTTTTTGCTCTTTCAAGTACAGGGGAAGGTGAGTGTCTATGCTAGCACAGGCATTCTACGCAAGGCAGGGGAAAGCATTGTCGCCAAGGTTTAAAACTTCCACATCCACTCACATCCGTGCTACCTTCTCATATACCTACCCTCACACTTCAACATCCATTCCTCCTGCTCCTCCTTCTCCTACTACTTCTGCTACTGGTAGGTTTCCCAGAGCCCACTATCAGATGAGCACTTCCTCTTCCCCACCACCCTACTTTTGCCTTGTCCATGGTTATGGGCGTCACTCATCAGAGCATTGTCGACAGATTGCACAAATACGGTCTGAAACAGATGGGCGACGTATTGCTGGCCCTCAGCCGGCGGGGGAAGCTGCTCTCCCCGTGACAAAAAACCTATGTTAGGATGTCCAGACGATTAATTTGCCTTCACAGACATGAAGAAGCTAGCCATTTACGACAGTATTGTCGTTGTCTGTGATCAGTCCACTATTATGGCTCTACCTACTGAGAGGTAGAGCCATAATAGAGGTAGAGGTTAGTGCGGATTCTCCTTGGCCGTGGACAATGGTGCCACTGTGAATGTCTTTTCAGAGGACTCGTTTTGAGGTATCAAACGAAACTTTCGTGGTGAGCGGTGGCCGTTACGCCAGAGTGATTTAAACGTACGTGGGGTGACTGGCTCAGCTTTGAGTATTGCAGGAATGGTTACTTTACCCATACGCATACAAAGAGGACAACCCATTCATTAGTTGAATATGTTAATTCCAACTTCCCTCTTCCAGCTGACGGACTTATGGGGCTGTCAGATATGAAGCTCCTTGACATGCAAATCCTTCCAAACAGTCCTTCCAAACCATAATTCAGTCACAATTCAAGGAAAGACACTTCAGGCAATGCAGGAACCTATGCCATTATCTCTTCGCCATGACACAATGCGTAGCGGCGGGATAAACGTGGCGGGAGTCCTTCTTGTATACTGCCGTCTGTTCATGTGTCTCCTCCCACTTTCAAGTCACCTCTCAATTGGAGATGCGTTAAAGCCACTATGTGGGTAACCATGAGATTCCGAATCGCATAGCAATGTGTATCCCCATCACAGTGCCTGATGCACCAGTTAACAGTGACGTATGTTTCACTTATCCTTGTAAACTTCAGCACCTTGCAGTCTACACTCTCCACAGTTTAGGAAGGTAATGTCACTTCTGCGTTAGTGGTAAATGTTACGGGAGGACCAATACGTGTGAAACATGGTTTCTACCTTGGAGAAGGATTGGTGTACGATCAAAGGATGTTATCTACCCCCTTTTAGTTTCCTACAGCTTGTGTCGCAACGGTATCATCCATCTCTGACAACGAGCTGGGATCAGGCCCACCTCTAAGTTCGCTTGTCAATGCTGTCGATTATCTGGAGCTGAAACACTTGCTACTGGATCTTCTCGAGGAACATCGCGACGTGATAGCATTGCCTGGCGAGCCCCTTCGTAGTAAGGAGCATGCCGGTCACCGTATTCTACTCAAACCAAACACTAAACCAGTTTACATTCCAGCCTACAGACTACCTCACAGTCAGAAGGAAACAGTGGATGAGCAAGTCAAAGAGATACTTATCAGGGAGTGATCAAACACTCTTATCCCTCCTGGAATAGTCCCCCTCTTCCTCGTTCCTAAAAGGACAGTAGTTTTCGCAGTCATTGATTTTAGGAAAGTAAATGAGGTCACAGAGGATGATCGTTACCCTTTACTAGTCCTGAGTGACTTGCTTATGTCCTTCGGCGGTGATAATACCATTTTCAGCAGTCTGGACTTGCTGTCAGGATATTGGCAGATATCTATGGCGAAGGAGTCCCGAAAAATCACTGCGTTTAGCACACCAACAGGGCACTATCAGTGGTTGTGCATGCTGTTTGGTCTGATGTCTGAGCAGCTTACATTCCAGCGGATAATAAATACGTTGTTTGCATTATGTTAGGTAATTCTGTATATGCCTATCTGGACGACGTCATCGTTGCCAGTAAAACTGTTGACTCACACCTTCAGACTTTAGTGACTGCTGCATGAAACCGGCCTACGAGTAAAACTGTCAAAATGCGAGTTTTTGAAGTCCAAAATCACATTTTTAGGGCACGTTGTCGATGGTGAGGGAATTCACACAATGAACGATAAAGTGTCCGCAGTCAAAAAAAATTTCCGCAGCCGAGAACCATAAAAGATGAGATCTTTTCTAGGTTTAGCAGGTTACTACAGACCTTTTATCAAGGATTTTGCTAAACTTGCATCACCATTCAATCAGCTTCTCAAGAAGGACGTTTCTTGTCATTGGAGTGCTACGCAGGAGCGCACGTCGCCGTCACAAATCTTTTCAAGGGACGTAATCTCAGTGGCAGGCTTATACATTCCAGGAATACTCTCTTCAGTTCAAGTACCTTCCAGGCCTTGCGAATTTCGTAGCCGACGCCTTATCACGGAATGTCCCAGTGAGTGCAGTCTCTCAAGCATCTCCAGTACGAAATTTTCTTTCCAGGAACTCGGCGTGAAACAGCGGAAGCATGAGATATGGGGGAAACTAATTTATGCTCTGGAATCCAGTGATCTTTCCACCTTGCCCTCCTTACATGTATCTATTTCACAATTCTTTTTTTATCACCATCAAAATGTCTTATGCAGACGAGGGCTAAAAGAGGATGGAGGCAAAGATCTTTTGGTTATTCCAGAAGTTTTCGTTCCAGTCATTCTATAATTTGTGCATGATCACCCTACAGCTGGACATCCAGGCCGCGACAAAACCTTAGCTGCCGTCCGTCGTGCATATTATTGACTTGTATGAGAGCAAACGTTGTCGATTATGTTGCGTGTTGCGTTAGCTGCGCTAAGCATAAGGGCGTTACGTCTGGTTCTGCGCCTATGCTAGGATATCCACCACCTGCACAACCACAGGATGTAGTTTCAATGAATCTTCTGCAGCTTCCTAAGAGTCGCCAAAGTTCCCAGTATCTCTGAGTTTGCGTAGATTATTTCTCTCGTTTTGTAGTTTTGTCACCAGTAAAAGCTAAGACAGCGCCTGCGATTGCACATGCGTTAGTTACACATTTATTCTGTCCTTTCACCACTCCACGTGTTCTCCTTAGCGATAATGGCACGGAGTTCAGATATGCCTTGCTAACCGAGATCTGCGCCAAATATAATATTAAACAGACGTTTCCCGTAGCTTACCATCCAAATTCAAATGGACTATAGGAGAGGGCGAATCGTACGATCCTTGAAGCTCTCCGTCATTTCGTCACTAGCTTACAGGACAACTGGGAAGACTGGATCCCTCATGTTGCGGCTTACATAAATGGTTCGGTATGTGAATCCACCAGAAAAACCTCGCACTATATTCTCTATGGAGTAGATAAGAAGTTGCCATATGACTTGTTGGCGGGTCCCTCTAAGCCTGTTTATAACACAGATGACTACTCTTCCCAGCATCTGTGAGTTTTCATCGACATACATGAAAAGATTAGGGAGAAACTGCAAGCTTCGAAAAATGAGATGATGCAGCAACAGCACAAACGTGCAGCTCCTATCACCTTTAAAGTAGGAGATATGGTGATGGTTCAAGCGCCCCCGAGGGAATCCAAATTGTCCCCTAAGTTCATGGATCTGCGATTAATTGTCAGCGAGGGTAATGGTAACAAGTTTGCAGTTTTCGACCCAGCTCTTAATACTGTAGAAATGGTTCACAGTGACAGGCTCAAGAAAACTAAGACTTCTGAACCAGCTTTGGATAGTCACACTTGCTTACCGAATAATCCTCCTCTGACCTCTGTCATCCTGCTTTCTAGTCATCCTACTCACTCTTACAATCTCAGATCACGCTCCTAACCACATGCACTGCAATATTCAATACAGTCAATACAGTCAACCCATCCCTCTCTCTCTTGTACTTTATCAACTATTCTAGAGTAGAAACTCAATAAATTTGTTACAAATGACCGACCTTTTCTAAAACCAAATTGGCTATTTGATAATAATTTGTTGTCTTCAAGAAACTCAATCCATTGCTTGTGTGTGTGTGTGTGTGTGTGTGTGTGTGTGTGTGTGTGTGTGTGTGTGTGTGTGTGTGTGTGTATATATATATATATATATATATATATATATATATATATATATATATATATATATATATAATGTGGCTAGTCCATCGAAAAAGTACAGTTGGGTGGTGAAAAACTCTTCCTAGAAGATCATGTCTTTTGATGTCAATGCACTGAAGTACTGGCGTGATACACAAAGCTTCAGCATTTTGAGGCACTTCGTCATGAATATTCTAGTCTGCTGTGCAACAACAACCTTCTCAGTGTTTAGCAAATCCGGCAATTTTTTACATTTCTGACTGAGTAAAACTCAACCTGGAAACCTTCCATGCATTAATGACGATAAGGTGGAATTGCCACATTGAGATGTAAATTTGTGTAAAAAAAAAAAAAAAAAAAAAAAAAAAAGAAAAAAGTAAGAAAGAAATACTTGCGTATTTGATTTTACATAATTTCAGAAATACGTATTTATATTTTAAGAACCAAATATTTGTATTTGTATCTATATTCTTATTCCAGAACCTGAGAAGTTTGTATTTATATTTAACTTAAAAAAAATTATCAAACCCTAAAAGAAGCACACAAAAAATAATAGTAAATAGCAACAATAATGATTGCTGTAATTACTATCAATCAAAGCAGAACACATGTGGACACAGAGAAGCAAACGAAGCATCCTGCCGATGGTAACTGCGCATCAGTGGAGGTTTAACACAACCAACTGTCTCCACTAGCACATCACAAGTAAAATGATTTGGTTGAGAATATGGAGCCAGAAATCTAAAAGGAGAGGGGAAAATCCAATAGAAAGAACAGTATTGAAAGCCACTAACCACTGCATCAGTACATATGTTCATGCACATGTGGACGTACCAATGCTGACTGGCGCAAGTGCAGTCCAGCTTGCTGACCAGTTAAACCAGCCAATTGCTGTGGTTATTTAATCACTTTGCAAACTGATATGCTGCAAAGTACCGGTTATATTGTTTTTCTTTTTTTTTTTAAGTAACTAGACATTTCTGCAAAATATCCTTTTAGCGTGTGTTCTACAAAGTAATTGAACAATAATTTAAGATGATTTTGCAAACATACCACGACTTTGGTTAATTTACAAAATAATCAGGAATATATATATATATATATATATATATATATATATATATATATATATATATATATATATATATATATATATATATATATATATATATAGGGTAAAGAAAAGCCACAGGAAAATCATTATTTCTATTAGAACTCTCGTGACGTTTCGCGACCAACCCAATCCAATAAGTTTAACAATAAGGACAAAAGAATTGAGGACAAGCTGGTCACGTACCCTAAACCACCTTACCAGGGTCATATCAGTTATCATGTTAAGAAAGTATTAGTAGTTCTGTTACTTAAACATATTCCAGCTTTAACCTTTAGATTTATTTTTATTAATACAAACACTACTGGATCTTTGTTTAGTCATAAGGATAGGCTACCTGATGCATTGAGCTCTAACATAGTATATGGATTTCGTTTTCCCAGTTGTAAAACAGGGTACATCTGCTCAACAAGCCGAAACTTGGAATTACGTATGTGTGAACAGAGTATTTCTTTAAGAACAGGCAAACAAATCTCAAATCCAAGTTTCTCTGTCATAAGAAACCACTGAAAAGAGTTAGATCATGCTTTTAGGGAACAGGATTTCAAATTTAAAATTTTTGTATAAAGCCAGGACATTATCTAAATATGAGAATTGCTGAATCACTTTCCATTCATAACTATAAACCTAATCTTAACAATCAAGAATCATCCATTCAACTTACTGTGCGTCCTGAGTCTCTTACTCAGGTCACATCTCTTTGTTCTTCTTTTAATTAGGCTCTGTTTTTATCCTTCCTAAACTAATATTGCTTTTATGATTTCATTAGTTTTTATAAAGAACTTTTCTCCTATTTAAGAATGACTAGGGAATTAAGATTTATTTCCATAAGAATTGTGTGGC
>NC_059300.1:24036330-24051330 GCF_017591435.1 Portunus trituberculatus
CTAACCCTAAAGCTAAAAAGCCTTGGTTTAACTCTGCTTGTTCTCGTGCTGTCAATGATAGAGAGGCGGCTCACAAACGGTTCCGTAGCCATCCAACTGCTGAAACTCATGCCCTATATATTTCTGCCCGTAATCATGCCAAATCTATTCTCCAACTTACTAAAAACTCTTTCATCAATAGAAAATGTCAAAGTCTTTCCAATTCTAACTCCTCTCGAGATTTCTGGCATCTAGCCAATAATATCTCTAACAACTTTACTTCTTCGTCTTTCCCTCCTTTACTTCATCCAGATGGCTCTACAGCTGTCTCTTCTTTTCTAAAGCTGAACTCTTCGCTCAAACCTTTGCTACCAACTCAACTTTGGATGATTCTGGGCATATTCCTCCTACTCCTCCACCCTCTGACTACTTCATCCCTAAAATTAAAATTCTTTATAAAGACGTTTTCCTGGCCCTCTCTGGCCTTGATTCTCGGAAGGCTTACGGTCCGGATGGAGTCCCTCCTGTTGTTCTCAAAAACTGTGCTTCCGAACTCGCTCACTGCCTGGTCAAACTCTTTCATCTGTGTCTCTACTTCTATTTATCCTTCTTGCTGGAAGTTTGCTCACATTCAACCTGTCCCTAAAAAAGGTGACCACTCCAATCCTTCTAACTACCGCCCTATAGCTTTGATTTCCTGCCTTTCTAAAGCCTTTGAGTCTATCCTTAATAGGAAGATAATGAGGCATCTATCAGCTCACAACCTTCTCTCTGATTGCCAGTATGGTTTCCGTAAAGGCAGATCTACTGGTGATCTTCTTACTTTCCTAACTGAATCTTGGTCATCCTCTTTTAGGGACTTCGGTGAAACCTTTGCTGTCGGCCTTGACATATCGAAAGCCTTCGATAGAGTCTGGCACAAATCTTTAATTTCTAAACTACCCTCCTACGGATTCTATCCTTCTCTCTGTACCTTCATCTCCAGTTTCCTTTCCGATCGTTCTATTGCTGCTGTAGTAGACGGTCACTGTTCTTCCCTAAAACTATCAACAGTGGTGTTCCACAGGGTTCTGTCCTATCACCCACTCTCTTTCTATTATTCATCAATGATCTCCTAAATCTGACTCAATGCCCTATCCACTCCTATGCTGATGATACCACCCTGCATTATTCAACAGCGTTCAACAGACGCCCAACCCAACAACAATTAAATGACTCAAGGCGAGATGCTATAGGACGCCTAACTTCTGATCTTTCACTTGTTTCTGATTGGGGCAGAGAAAACCTGGTTTTGTTCAATGCCTCAAAAACTCAATTTCTACAACTATCTACTCGACATAACCTTCCAGACAACTATCCTCTCTTCTTCAATAACACTCAACTTCCCTCTCCTCTACATTAAACACACTCGGTCTATCCTTCACTAAAAATCTAAACTGGAAATTTCACATCTCTACTCTTGCTAAATCAGCTTCCAAGAAGTTAGGTGTCCTATGGCGTCTTCGTCCATTTTCTCTCCCTCCCAGCTGCTTGCTCTGTACAAGGGCCTTATCCGCCCGTGTATGGAGTATGGCTCTCATGTCTGGGGGATCCACACACAGCTTTACTAAACAAGGTGGAATCTAAAGCTTTTCGTCTTATCAACTCTTCTCCTCTAACTGACTGTCTTGATTCTTTAAGTCACCGCCGCAATGTTGCATCTTTATCTGTCTTCTACCGCTGTTTTCATGCTGTCTGCTCTTCTGAACTTGCTAACTGCATGCCTTCCCCCTCCTGCGGCCTCGCTGCACAAGACTCTCTACTTCTTCTCATCCCTATTCTGTCCATCTTCCTAATGCAAGAGTTAACCAGTATCTTCACTCCTTCATTCCCTACACTGGTAAACTCTGGAACTCTCTACCTGTGTCTGTATTTCCACCTGCCTATGACTTAAACTCTTTCAAAAGAGGAGTGTCAAGACACCTCTTACGTTAACTGGACCCTCCTTTTAGATTTTTTGTTTTTCTTTCTCCTACTTTCCTCTTAACAGGGCCTGGCAACCAGCGGGATTTTTTTTTTCCAACACTTTGTTTTCCCTTGGCCAGTGCCCTTGTAATGTAAAAAAAAAAAAAAAAAATATATATATATATATATATATATATATATATATATATATATATATATATATATATATATATATATATATATATATATATATATATATATATATATATATATATATATATATATATATATATATATATATATATATATATATATATATATATATATATATATATATATATATATATATATATATATATATATATATATATATATATATATATATATATATATATATATATATATATATATATATATATATATATTTATTTATACATATGTGTATACCTTCATTACATGAAGACTGTACAAGTGTGGTAAATTGAGGCAGTAAAATGAAGATATAAGAGACAAGAAATGAAAACGGAGAATAACGATAAGCGTGGTGCAATGCCAGGTATGCTGCTTTTGTGCAATGTGAAGATTGACCCACCCAAGGTTTTCATATAAACATAGTAGAGAATCAAATGAAGATGACCCAGGGAATTCTGGTTCAGGATCTATGGTTCTTTCTGGCTAAATGGATCTAGAGCAGGGGTGGCCAAACTTTTCTGTGATAGGGCCCCATTAGAAAAAATAAAAATCTTACAGGGCCGCATACTATATTAACCCAAATCATTGATATTTAAAATGCAAAAGTAAAGACTTCTAAAGAAAAGCCATTCTCACACGCTTGTGCACACTTGCGGGAAGAAAATTAAATGCTCACAATACTATTTAGTGTTGCTTATTAATTTACACTTTCAAATTTACTAACATTTGTCGGGCCGCATGAATTCCCTTGGCGGGCAGCATGCAGCCCGCGGACCGTAATTTGCCCACACCTGATCTAGAGCATTGTTGTTAATATGACTTGTTTCTGATTTTACTGTGCCTATAGTCTTTATTCTTATATGTAAATTGCAAATTACATTTTATTGCTTTATATATCATTATTATGTGCTTACTCAGCCTTTATCTCAATCACTATATCAACATCCACATACATACCTATTTCATTGTCACATATATTTACCTCATACTTACTCAACCTTTAATGTCATAGCTTTTACTCTTCTGCAATTTACATCCCATATCTTTGCAACTTGTAACGGCATCAAGTTTCAAGACATTTGCCCCTGTCCTTTTGGCTAATTGTATCGGCTCTGTATGGAGACTGGCGACTCAGTGGGCCTTTTTTTTTATATATATATTATTGTTGCCCTGGACAGTCCTCATCTCTTACATAAAAAAATCAATTACACTTATTCCTATGTTTCAGTTACCTTCATTTGACTTATATATTTATCTTTCACAATGTTTGTCCATCCTCATATTACATATATATATATATATATATATATATATATATATATATATATATATATATATATATATAGAGAGAGAGAGAGAGAGAGAGAGAGAGAGAGAGAGAGAGAGAGAGAGAGAGAGAGAGAGAGAGAGAGAGAGAGAGAGAGAGAGAGAGAGAGAGAGAGAGAGAGAGAGAGAGAGAGAGAGAGAGAGAGAGAGAGAGAGAGAGAGAGAGAGAGAGAGAGAAATATAGATATAGACACCTAACGAAACGATAATCTACTCCCAGCGAGGTCTAATAGCACTAGTTCAGGGGGTGCTGTGAATTTTCTATTAAAGCTAGTTGTGATCTCGTTGAACGTTTCGCTTTGTGTCTCACAACTCAAGGGCGCAGTCACAGCCTGCCCTCTAAAAACAACTCTCCTGCTTCACACAAAACTACATGCACTTACCACACACACCCTTCACTTAAGATTTAAAACTCAAAAGTGGTGACTCCAAATCCATCCTCGCAGTCCCCTTCTGTGGAGGGGACCAGAAAATGTCCCCAGGTAGGACTGCTCTCTCGGTGGCGACCCAAAATGTCTTGACACCTTCCTCAACTTTTTCTTCATTTACTTCTGTAACATTCGCGGTCTTATATCTAATTTACAATCTGTAGAACACTACCTCTACTGAATCTCTGCTTCTTTTCCTCACCTAAACACAGCTGCCTGAGGCAACTGACAGTAGCCTCTTCTCTGTTCCCTCCTACTTTCTCTATCCTCATTTTCGTTCCAAAGCTGGATGTTGCATTTATGTGCGCAACGATATAACTTGCTCTCATGCTCACGCTTTAGAATCTTCCGAGTTTTCCACCATCTGGATTAGACTCAATAATCACTCTAACTAAATTTATCTGTGCTGTCTATCTCTCCCATAATTCCTCTGACATTAGTAAATTCTTTGACTCTTTAACTTTCACAGTGGAGCACATTCTGTCCCTCTATCATTTCGCGGATATCTTCATCTTTGGAGATTTCAATGTTCACCATCAGCTTTGCCTTTCTTCTCCCTTCACTGACCATCCTGGTGAACCAGCCTTCACCTTCGCTATCCTTTATGACCTAGAGCAGAGATGGGCAAACTTTTCAGTGTTACGGCCACATTAAGAAAAATCACAATCTTGTAGGGCTGTATACTATATTAACCCAAAATCACTAATATCTAAAATACAAAACTAAAGGCTTCTAAAGAAAAAACATTTTCACACGCATGTGCACACTTGTGGGAAGAAACTGAAATGATCACCATATTATTTGGCGTTGTTTATTAACTTGCTCTTTCAAATTTACTAGCATTTGTCTGGCCGCATGAGTTCCTTTGGCGGACCGCATGTGGCCCGCGGGCAGTAGTTTGCCCACACCTGACCTAGAGCAACTGGTGCAACACCCTACTCGTATTCCTGACCGTCTTGGAGATACGGCCAACATTCTTAATCTTTTCCTTACCTTTGATCCTTCTGCTTATATTGTTACCCTACCTTCTCCGCTGTGCTACTCTGATCACAATCTCATTTCTGCATCTTGTCCTATTTCTCCAATCCCTTCTCAGGATCCACCAAACCGGAGGTGCCTCTGGTGTATTGCCTCTGCCAGTTGGGGGGACCTGAGGAGGTATTATATAGATTTTCCCTGGAATGATTACTGTTTCCATGTCAGAGACCCATCTCTGTATGCTGAACGCATAACAGAGGTGATAGTGTCTGGCATGGAGGCGTACATTCCTCATTTTTTCTTTGATCTAAACATTCTAAACCTTGGTATAACACAGCCTGTTCTCGTACTATACGTGATAGAGAGCTTGCCCATAAAAGGTACTTGAGCCTTTCATCACCTGAATCTCATGCACTTTATATTTCTGCCCGAATATATATATATATATATATATATATATATATATATATATATATATATATATATATATATATATATATATATATATATATATATATATATATATATATATATATATATATATATATATATATATATATATATATATATATATATATATATATATATATATATATATATATATATATATATATATATATATATATATATATATATATATATATATATATATATATATATATATATATATATATATATATATATATATATATATATATATATATATATATATATATATATATATATATATATATATATATATATATATATATATATATATATATATTATGTTATGGTCTATGTATAGCGCCTGTAGGTAGTTCAAAAATAAGGGAAGCGCTGTCCAGCTTCCACCCATTAGTGGTACAGGCAAATTTATTTACAGTGGCACCCCTCTTAGGACTCATATCACCAACCCAAGCGCATCTTTGGTGTAAGGCACCTACACCTAAAACCTGGGTATCATGGTGACATGTAGGTAATTTTAAACCACTCGCCAAATGGTTTGAACCTATGCATGGATGGTTGCACGATTCCACGCTCACCAGCTTATCCACTACGCCACTGCCTCCCATACCAAGCCTGTTCTTCAACTTGCCAAACACTCCTTCATAAACAGAAAATGTCAAAATCTTTCAAACTCTTAACTCCCTTCTTGACTTGTGGCATCTGGCCAAAAAACATCTCCAATGATTTCAATTCTTCACCTTTCCCTCCTTTATTTCATTCTGATGGCATCACTGCCATCACATGTCTCTAAAGTTGAACTCTTTTTTCAAAATTTTGCTTACAATTCCACCTTAGATGACTTTGGGCTTGTCTCTCCTTTTCCTCTCCCTTTGACTATTGCATGCCTTCAATTAAGGTTCTTCGTAATGATGTTTTCCATGCTCGTTGGCCTAAACCCTCGGAAGGCTTATGGACTTGATGAGATCTCTCCTATTGTCTCAAAAACTGTGCTTCCGTGCTTGCACCTTGACTGGCCAAACTCTTTCAGCTATGTCTATCGACTTCTACCTTTCCTTCTTGCCGGAAGTTTGCTTACATTCAGCGTGTTCCTAAAAAAGGTGACCGTTCTAATCTCTCAAACTACCGTCTTATATCTTTAATCTCTTGCTTGTCTAAAGATTTTGAATCTATCCTCAATAGGAAGATTCTTAAACATCTGTCACTTCACAATCTTCTTTCTGACCGCCAGTATAGCTTTCATCAAGGTCGTTCTACTGCTGATCTTCTGGTCTTTCTTACTGATTCTTGGTCATCCTCTTTATAGAGATTTCAGTAAAACTTTTGTTGTTGCATTTGAAATATCAAAAGCTTTTGATAAAGTCTGGCACAAAGCTTTGATTTCAAAACTGCCCTCCTACGGTTTCTATCCTTCTCTGTGCAACTTTATCTCATGTTTCATTCCCATCCGTTCTATTGCAGCCGTGGTAGACGGCCACTGTTCTTCTCCTAAATCTATTAACAGTGGTGTTCCTCAGGGTTCTGTCCTATCACCTACTCCCTTTCTATTATTCATTAATGACATTCTTAACCAAACTTCTTGTCCTATCCACTCCTACGCTGATGATACCACCCTACATCTTTCCTCATCCTTTCAGAGACGACCAATCCTTTAGGAATTCAACAGATCACTCAGGAACGCCGCAGAACGCCTGACTTCTGATATTTCTAATTTCTGATTGCGGCAGAAAAAACTTAGTAGTGTTCAATGCCTCAAAAACTCAATTCTTCCATCTTTCAACTCGACACAACCTTCCAGACAACTATTTCTTCTTTTTTAATGACACTCAATAGTCTCTCTCTTCCACAGTGAATATCCTCGGTCTGGCCTTTGCTCATAATCTCAATTGGAAACTTCACATCTCATCACTTGCTAAAATAGCTTCTACGAGTATGAAGTTAGTCATTCTTCGGCGTTTCCGCCAGTTTTTCTCGCCCCCTAGCTGCTAACTCTGTACAAGGGCCTTATCCGTCCTTGTTTGGAGTACTCTTTGCATGTTTGGGGGGAGAGGGGGATTCCACTCACACAGTTTTATTAGATAGGGTGGAATCAAAAGCTTTTCGTCTCATCAATTCCTCTCCTATGACTGTCTTCAGCCTCCTTCTCACCGCCAAAATGTTGCATATCTTTCTATCTTTTATCGCTATTTTCATGCTAACTGCTCTACTGATCTTGTTAACTGTATGCCTCCCGTCCTCCTACGGCCTCGCTGCACAATGCTTTCTTCTTCCTCTCATCCCTATTAAGAGGGAGGTTTCAAGACATTTGTCCCTGTTTTTTGGCTAATTCCCTTAAAATCTTTTAGGGAACCTGCAGTTTCAGTGAGCCTTTTTTTTTTTTTTTTGCGGGGTGCGCCTAGCCTCTTGCATAAAAAGTATATATATATATATATATATATATATATATATATATATATATATATATATATATATATATATATATATATATATATATATATATATATATATATATATATATATATATATATATATATATATATATATATATATATATATATATATATATATATATATATATATATATATATATATATATATACGCTCCTTCATCTCTGCTACGAAGCCACTGTCTTACCCAGACACGTTTTCTGTGCCTAATTCTTCGAATAATTAGTAAGTTAAGACCGATAATTGCTTGTCGCCTCCTCTGGTCGTCGTCCATAATCTCGTTTGTTTTTGTTTGATGGGGAGACAACTGAGACACAAGAGCGTCACTCGTGTGACGAACCTGCCTGCAGCTTGAGTGAAATATTGCCAGTACTAGCATCTTAAAGCATCTTCTTGACTGAAAAATACTCCCGCCTTTACTAAGTCTTTGTCATCACCTTTTAAAGATTTTGGTGAAATTTTTGTTGCTGCGTTCGACATATCAAAAGCTTTTGATAGAGCTTGCCATAAAGCTTTGATCTCAAAACTACCCTCTCCGCAACTTTATCTCAAGTTTCCTCTCCTACCGTTCTATTGCTGCTGTGATAGACGGCCACTGTTCTTTCCTAAAATCTATTAATAGTGATGTTCTTCAGGGTTCTGTCCTGTGACCCATTCTCTTCCTATTATTCATTAATGATCTTCTTAACCAAACTTCTTGCCATACCCACTCTTACGCTGATGATACCACCCTACACTTTTCCACGTCTTTATTTTTATGCCATGTGTGCTTTTCACGGGAATTTATGGGCTAAAGGGGATACTTTTTGGGGTACCTCCTATCTCAAAGCCCACCGGCTAGGAAACCGTTGCCTCGAGTGAGGAAGCCCAACCTACACTCGGACCGTGGACAGGATTCGAACCCGTGCGCTTTGAGACCCCTCGGACCCCAAAGCAGCATGTTTCAGAAACTACTAACCCTTCAAGAAGTCAACAGATCACGCTGGGACGCCACAGAACGCCTTACTTCTGATCTTTCTAAGAATTCTGATTGGGGCAGAGAAAACGTAATAGTATTCAATGCCTCAAAAACTCAATTTCTCTATTTATCATCCCGACACAACCTTCCAGACAACTATCCCCTCTTCTCCAATGACACTCAACTCTCCCCATTCATCTACATTGAATTTTCTCGGCCTGTCCTTTACGTACTCATAATATAAACTGGAAACTTCACTTCTCATCTCTTGCTAAAAACAGCTTCTGTAAAGTTAGGCGTTCTGAGGTGTCTCCGCCAGTTTTCTCACCCCCTAACTGCTAACTCTATACAAGATCCTCATCCGCCCATGTATGGAGTACTCTTCGCAAGGTTTGGGGAGGGGGTCCACTCACACAGTTCTGTTAGATAGGATGGAATCAAAGGCTTTTCTTCACATCAACTCCCCTCCTCTGACTAACTGTCTTCAGCCTCTTTCTCACCGCCGAAATGTTGCATCTCTTGCTATCTTTTACTGCTATTTTCATGTTAACTACTCTTTTGATCTTGCTAACTGCATGCCTCCCCTCCTCCTGCGGTCTCAGTGCATAAGGTTTTCTCTTCCTCTCACCCTTATTCGGTCCAACTCTCTAATGCAAGAGTTAATCAGTACTCTTAATCTTTCCTACCTTTCTCTGGTAAACTCTGGAACTCCCTGCCCGTGTCTGTATTTCCAACTTCCTATGACTTGTGCTCTATCGGTTCGGTGAGGAGACTGGCGACTGATTGGGCATATTTTTCTTCATTTTGTTGCCTTTGTTCAGTTCTCCCCTCTAACAAAGAAAAAATATTCAAATAATATAAACATAGACCTAAAAAAGACCATTCATCATAATTTCATATCCCATTCTTTTATCACTGGAGACTCACTTGACTGAATGTCCCATTAAAAATAAATACGGAAAATGCTTGTTTAGTGGGGCCTTGTGTTAGACGCCTTGCTGATCGTGTGACGTATCAGATTTCTTATTTTTCTTTGTTTCCCACACTATTTGCAAAAGTTAGGGGAAGTGAAAGCATCATTTAGAGAAGGAACGTACATTTTGTGTCGACATATCAGTCCCTAAAAAGGAAAGTCCGAGAGCAAGTCCAAGATTACACTCCGAGGTGTCTTGAAATCTTTTTGTAGAAGTTCAAGTCATAGGCAGGAAGGAATGCAGAGGGAGACAGGGAGTTTAAGCGTTAACAAGTAAAAGGAAAGAATGAGTGAGAATAATAATTACCTCTTATATTATAAATAACTAAATATATAGATGGTGTAGCAGTTTTTCTCATCCCTCCTTATCCGCCCATGTATGGATTTGCATGTATCGGGGGTTCCACTCACACAGTTTTATTAAATAAGGTGGAATCAAAAGTTTTTTCGTGTTATCAACATCCCTCCTCTGACTGACTGTCTTCAGCCCCTTTCTCACCGCCGCCATATTGTATCTCTTGCTATCTTCTACCGCCATTTTCATGCTAACTGCTCTTCTGATCTTGCAAACTGCATGCTTCTCCTTCTTCCTCTCATTCCTATTCTTTATAACTCTCTAATGCAAGAATTAACCAATACTCTCAATTATTCATATCTTTATCTGGTACACTATGGAACTCCCTGCCTGCTTCTGTATTTCAACTTGCAATCACTTGACTTCATTTAAGACATTCATTTTAAGACATTTATCCTTTTCATTTGGCTATATCTTTCGGACCTGCAAGGGAACTGGCAACTAAGTGGGCCTTTTTAATTTTTTGTTGCCCTTACAAAAAAAGGGGGGGAGGAGCTACACCTTCTTTTACAATATAATATTTCGTATGGACAAGCCCTTTTCACCGTTAGTTTATCGATTATCCCAAAGTTAAAGGTTAATTCACCAGGGAAAGGAAAGCCAAAAGCTATTCATGAACACTGAAGTCTGAAAGAATGGAGATCTCTAAGAGAAGGAAGAAAGTCGGAATGTGCTCCATTTTGAAAAATAAAAAGTCAAAGTATTTTTACATTTGCACATGTTATGCAAGAAGTATACAACACATCTAAATTTTGTTTGATAGTGACTGCAGTCATATCCATACGGTAGAAAACTCAGAAAATTCAAGACCGTGGGCACGAGAGCAGTTAGATTGTTGGCACATTGACGCAGTATTCAGCTTTGGACTGAAAATGAGGATATAGAAAGTAGAAGGAAACAGAGAGAGAACAGAGTCGCCTCATACACCTGTGTTTTGGTAAGGACAAGATGAGATTAAGCAGTGAAGAGGAGGTGTTATACAGACTGAAAACTAGCACTAGGGCAGCGAATGTTGCAGAAGTAAATGAGAAAAAAAGTTGAAAGAGTCAATACCAGAAGAACAGTCCGGCCTCGGGAGTTTCTGAATGAAGGGTCTACATAAATGTGCTGGATATAGAGTTGAGTGAAGGAAGAGGCCAGGCTGTGATGGCCGCATTATATTGTGCAATGTAAAGAGAAAAGGTGAGTGAGGTCACAGTTGGGTCACTGACAAGTTCACAGCACCCCTGATCTAGTAAATTACAAACCAGTTCAATATTTGAGACCTCACTGGGAGTAATCATCATTTCGTCATATGTCTATTCCCTGCTCCTTTTGCACTCTGATCTGCCACTATTATGACTTCAAACATGGATCTTTTAAAAATATGCTTCAAACTGCCAACAATTATGGATGGTGGTAAGACAAGTCAAATTAATTGTTACCCCTAAAAATGGTCAGGATTATTTTCTTAAAGTGATATAATTCATCTATACATCATTAGAACTGAATGTGCATTGTTCATCATATACAAGGTCATTCATGTTCCCATCTGAAATGAAAAAACCTAATTGTATACCTCTTAGATACACATTTTATGTTAAAATTCAATATAGTTTTTATGCCCTACATAACAGTTAGTGTTCTTAATTAATGTAGCTAAGTTAGATAAATGGATAACATTGAAATAAAGCTGGTTTTCTTCTCCGAGATTGATACTTACTGCATCTGCCGCAGTGTTAGAGTTCCTGATGCAGTGAAGTATGCAATACCTTTCGGAAGTTTGTTAAAGCAATAAAAAATAAACTAAGATGTTGGTAAATATTGAGAGAGACGGGAGTGTTTTTTTTTCTTGTGTGTGTGTGTGTGTGTGTGTGTGTGTGTGTGTGTGTGTGTGTGTGTGTGTGTGTGTGTGTGTGTGTGTGTGTGTGTGTGTGTGTGTGTGTGTGTGTGTGTGTGTATGATGGCTGATATGTTCTTGATCTTAATTTTGTATTTACTAACGTAATGTTATTAAACCCAATTTATGCGAGCTTGATTAGGTTTAGTTAGGTTAGGTTAGGATTCGACAAGCTAGGATAGGCTTAGTATAAGTTTCACCAAGTTAGATTTTGCCAAGTTGGTTCCAACATGTTAGGTTTCACCAAAGTTAAGTTTTACTAAGTTAAGTTGTCCAAGTTCCGTTTCGATAAATTAGGTTTAGACAAAGTCAGGTTTCGCCAAGTTAGGTTTCAGCAAAGTTACGTTACGTTAAGTAAGGTTTACAAGGGTTACTTTTTAGATACGTCACGTTTCGACAAAAGTTAGGTTTTTGCAAAATTAGGTTGCACCAAGTTAGGTTTCTCCAAGTTCGGTTTCGATAGGTTAAGTTTAGGCAAGTTAGGTTAAAAAGGGTTACTTTAAAACAGGTTAGGAATCTGTAAGTTAGTTTTAAAAAGGTTAGATTTAAACAGGTTAGGTTTACATAAGTCAGGTTTGAGAATTAAGTTTAAATAAGTTGAGTTTTGACAAAGTTAGGTTTCGACAAGTTAGGTTTATACAAAGTAAGGTTAGCTTGAGGAAGGAAAAAATAGAAAACACATGCACAGTACGAAAAAATGTTTTTAGGAAGAAAATAGTGTCACGTAAAAAGTCAAATTAGAATGAAATTTGCTTTAAATTAATGTGTTAGTTATTACAGAACATTACACCAAGACGCAACTCACACCTCTAATGTTTAAAATGTGGCGCTTTTATTTATCATTCACATATTACCTATGCAGAAATTATTTAGGACTATGCAGCTATTTCAGCTATTTTGTATCTTCAAGATGAACTCATATCTTCATATATATATATATATATATATATATATATATATATATATATATATATATATATATATATATATATATATATATATATATATATATATATATATATATATATATATAAGCCTCAAGATACATGTGTTTCTCAAAAGCTCCCTGAAAGACGCACAAATTCAGCAAAACGTTGCGAGTCACTCATGTAAATAAGACTAATCACATCCCAATGGCAATGTTTGGTGCATATTAAGTTTCATGCTCTGTAAACTCCACCCGTATCCGTCCACACCCATGATCTACACGCATACATACATACAGTCGTGCTACTACGTGGGAAAATGTTACATGTTTATAATACCGAACACAGTTACAGCGGCGGGAAATCTGAGTGATGGCTGGGTAGAGAGACTGATCCACTTGTCATCTACGTCCTTGCCTTCCATCACCTCTGTCCATGACTGGTGTGTGTGTGTGTGTGTGTGTGTGTGTGTGTGTGTGTGTTACTCCTCCACAGAAATTAGTCTACGTTACACCCTTAATATGCAAAAATATGCTGTAGCTGGTGTTCAGGCAGCAGTAGTAGTAGTAGTAGTAGTAGTAGTAGTAGTAGTAGTAGTAGTAGTAGTTGAGGTAGTGGTGGTAGTAGTGGTGGTGGTGGTGGCGGTAGCGGTGGCAGTGGCGGTGGAAGTGGTGATGACGGTGGTAGTGGTTTGTTAGACCTCATCAGTTGTTGAACTCCATATCCATCTGCCGAAGAAAGTGTCAGGGATGGGACGAATACAAAAATAATTTCAAACAATGATTTACATCAACAACAACAACAACAACAACAACAACAACAACAATAACAACAACAATAACAACAACGATATCAGCAGCGGCAGCTGGAACAACAGTAATATTAAAAGTAATGATAATGATAATAATAATAATAATAATAACAACAACAACAACAACAACAACAACAACAACAACAACAACAACAACAACAACAACAACAACAAAACAGACACACACCGTGTACAGTGGAACCATGCGTGCTTTGGGGTCCGAGGGGTCTCCAAGTGCACGGGTTCGAATCCTGTCCACGTGTAGGTTGGGCTTCCTCACTCGGGGCAACGGTTTCCTAGCGGATGGGCTTTGAGATAGGAGGTACCCTAAAAAGTATCCCCTTTAGCCCATAAATTCCCGTGAAAAGCCCAAATGGTATAAATAAAAAATAAATAAATAAAAAAAACACACACGCATCTCGTAGTGTAGTGGTTAGCACGCTCGATTCACATTCGAGAGGGCCGGGTTCGAATCTCGGAAAGCGGCAAGGCAAGTCGGCAAGCCTCTTAATGTGTGGCCTCTGTTCACCTAGCAGTAAATAGGTACGGGATGTAACTCGAGGGGTTGTGGCCTCGCTTTTCCGGTGTGTGTTGCGTGTGATGTGGTCTCAGTCCTACCCGAAGATCGGTCTATAAGCTCTGAGCTCGCTCCGTAATGGGGAAGACTGGCCGGGTGACCAGCAGACGACCATGGTGAATTACACACACACACACACACACACACACACACACACACACACACACACACACACACGTTCACTCAAAATGAGTTTTTCACACTTGTACTGTCACACCATTATACAAGCCATTATTATCATCATTAGTATTATCTATTTATTCATTTATATTCTCTTTTGTGCTCATTTTATTTTCTTGTTTATTTTATTTTATTTATCTTCTTTTTACTAATTTGTCTTTTTTTTTCATATCCTGATTAACTCGACCCTATCGTTCACGTGACAATGTTCGTTCCTTTCTGGTCAAGTTTTCTTATCCCTCTTTATCTAAATACACTTTTTTTCTTCCTTCCTGCTAGAAATTTGTGTACATCATCTTATTTCCAAGAAAAATGATCCTAAAAACCGTTCAGACTCTGACTCTGAATCCATCACCAGCACGGAGATTCTGAACCACCTTTTTCCCACAACCTTCTAATCGTCAGTGTGGATTCCATAGAAGACGACCTACTGACAATCTTTTATCTTTCCTTCTTGATACCTAGTCATTTCTTAAACTTAAATTGAATCATCTGCTATTACCTTACAAATATCAAAAGCTTCTGGTAAAGTCTGCAAACCACGCCCAATGCCTCCTCTCCTTTTCACGCCAGACTTGATTGGTGGTTTTCCACAGATG
>NC_059300.1:24056330-24061330 GCF_017591435.1 Portunus trituberculatus
GACCCCATCAGGTCCATAAGCCTTCCGAGGGTTTAGGCCAGCAAGGGCATGGAAAACATCATTACGAAGAATTTTGATTGTAGACATGAAATAGTCAGAGGGAGGAGGAGGACAAGCCCAAGGTGGAGTTGTGAGCAAAGGTTTGAGAGAAGAGTTCAGCTTTAGAGACAGAAGAGATGGCAGTGGTGCCATCAGGATGAAATAAAGGAGGAAAGATGAAGAAGTGAAGTTATTTGAGATGTTTTGGCTAGATGCCAGAAGTCACGAGGAGTTTGAGTTTGAAAGATTTTGACATTTTCTATTTATGAAAGAGTGTTTGGCAAGTTGAAGAACAGACTTGGCATGATTCCGGCAGAGATATAAAGTGCATGAGATTCAGGAGATGGAAGGCTCAAGTACCTTTTGTGGGCAACCTCTCTATCATGTATAGCACGAGAACAGGCTGAGTTAAACCAAGGTTTAGAAGGTTTAGGTTGAGAAAAGAATGAGGAATGTACGCCTCCATGCCAGACACTATCACCTCTGTTATGCGTTCAGCACAAAGAGATGGGTCTCTGACACGGAAGCAGTAATCATTCCAGGAAAATCAGCATAATACCTCCTCAGGTCCCCCAACTGGCAGAGGCAAAACGCCAGAGGCACCTTCGCTTTGGGGATCCTGAGGAGGGATTGGAGAAATAGGACAAGATACAGAAATGAGATTGTGATCGGAGGAGCCCAACGGAGATGAAAGGGTGACAGCATAAGCAGAAGGATTAGAGGTGAGGAAGAGATCAAGAATGTTGGGCGTGTCTCCAAGACGGTCAGGAATACGAGTAGGGTGTTGCACCAGTTGCTCTAGGTCATGGAGGATAGCAAAGTTGAAGGCTAGTTCACCAGGATGGTCAGGTCAGAAGGAAGGAGAGGAAAGCCAAAGCTGGTGGTGAACATTGAAATCTCCAAGAATGGAAATCTCAGCGAAAGGGTAGAGGGACAGAATGTGCTCCACTTTAGAAGTTAAGTAGTCAAAGAATTTGCTATAGTCAGAAGAGTTAGGGAGAGATAAACAGCACAGATGAATTTAGTTTGAGAGTGACTGTTAAGTCGAAGCCAGATGGTGGAAAATTCGTAAGATTCAAGAGCGTAGACACGAGAGCAAGTTAAGTTGTTGGAAGCATAGACGCAACATCCAGCTTTGGAACGAAAATGAGGATAGAGAAAGTAGGAGGGAACAGAGAAGGGGCTACTGTCAGTTGCCTCAGACGGTTGTGTTTAGGTGAGGAAAAGAGGATGAGGTTTAGTAGAGGAGAAGTGGTGTTCTACATATTGAAAATTTGATCTAAGACCGCGAATGTTGCAGAAGTTAATGAGGAAAAAATTGAGGGAGGTGCCAAGACATTTTGGGTCTCCACCGAGAGAACAGTCCGACCTGGGGACATTTCTAATCCCTTCCCCAGAATGGGACTCCGAGGATGGAATTGGAGTTGCCAATTTTCAATTCTAAGTGAAGGGTGTGTTTGTGGTAAGTGCATGTAGTTTTGTGTGAAGGAGTCTTTAGAGGGCAGGTCGTAACTGCGCCTTTGAGTTGTGAGACACAAAGGGAAACGTTCACCGAGATCACAACTAGCTTTAATTGAAAGTTCGCAGCATCCCCTGAACTAGTGTGCTATTAGGCCTTCCTGGGAGTAAATTATCGTTTCAGTAGGTCTCTACTACTTCCTCATACACCACATTTCCTACAGGACACATTTTCTACAAATTTAGCAGTTTTTAGAGTAGTGACACATTTCCTTCAGGGATGTAGCATATCTCCCACACACAGTGGGTGTAGGAAATATGCTGGATAATAATTTGCTGTCTAAGAAATGTGCTTGACACTTGTCCTTGTGTAGGAAATATGTCCTATGTGTAGGGAAGTGGCAATATGGCATAACTCCTAAAGTTATACTGGCATGTTTCCTACAATTAATATTACAAATAACCATAGGCAAAAGTCTGGAGAATATTGATGTATATAAGATTAAACTGTAGAAATTGGAAAGCGCATTAACCAAAATGGAACTTTTCATTTCTCATTAAATTGGCAGTTTCTGTTTTTCATTAAAACATACATACACATTTATAGAAACATTTTACAATACAAGTTGTGCTTGGCCTGGAGCAATGGAGTACAAGAAATGTTGTCTGCCCAGTTGAATGAAGAAAAATATTGCTGGGTCGAGATTAACCTCGAGTTACCTCATGTCTGAATGATAAAGATACTGCGCATAACGGACATAAAACAAGCGAAGTACTTGTTGACTGGTCAAGGTCTTTAGGAGAGTAGTGAACCAGGAAAAGCCAGAAAAGCTGAATACAGAGGCGCCCCGCTAAAGGAAGCTTACATAGTGTAGAAAATGTGACAGAAGAGATTATTGTGTGAATAAGATATATTGTATTTTTGTATATGGGATATATGACAGAACAGATTTTTGAGTGTACGAAAAATGTCACTACTCTATAACAGATAAATTTGTAGAAATTTTGTAGGGTACACAGTTTTTTTGTATGAAATGTGCTGGATACTTATTTTTGTATACGAAATATGACCACCTATTTGTAGGATATGTGGGACTGCTCCAATTTTTTTAGGTTTGTAGAACTGACTACGCCCCACTTATTCCACTACCCTTCCCGTCTCTCCTGTATTACCCAACCACGCCTGCACCAGCACAACACCACATAAGCCTCACATCATGCTCCTGATTGATCGTACTCGCTGGGATATAATTCGGATAAGAGGCAGTCGGTTCACACATTTGCAACGCTAAGTGATGAACGTGGAAATGGAGGGTATTGTACCAACTAGTTGTTTTTGTAGAGCATAAGGCGTGTTTCAGACTATTCCACTAAGAGGAGAGAGGTCTTAACTTAATTTTCAGTTAAAAACTAACAAAATGTGTAATACTGCAAGGATTCGTCTTGTTTGAGTTGTTAGGCTTTGAAGAAAGTAAAATTTATCTGGATTGCGTGGTTCGTCTGGTAGAACTGAGGTCTGCGTCAACGGGTGATAAATCCTGAAGCAAACTGTGGGTGTTATGTTAAAGATTTTTTGGTTAAGTAGAGACCAAGTGTTTATATTGTGGGCAGAGTTTATGCAAGGCCACCATGAGCAGGGAGGACGTTTCCCTTTAATGATGTTAGTGAGCAGAATGTACAGTACATAATTATATCGTCAATGAATGTCTTGTCCCAGACGGTTTGTGTAATGCTTGGGAAGGTTTTACTTGGAAGCAGCAGTCCACTTTTGTGACCCTACACTTTATTAAGTACTAAATTACATAAAAGGGAAAATGAAACTAAGAAAAGAAGACAGAATCGCAGAAAGAGAGAAATGGGAACAAATAACGAAATGGAGAAAACAAGCTGGTTGGGTCTTGTGTGTGAATTGGTAACGTGAATGTTGGATATGTAAAATGTTATGAAAAATAATAAAGATATTTTTTCTGAGGATAATGAGCAATCACAAGCAAATTGTATAGGATTAGAATGGCAAGAATGATAAAACAGTAGCAGACAGAGAGAGAGAGGTTCCAGACAGCCTTACCAGAGCAGGGACGAGATGAAACTTGAAAATGTAATGCAACCTACAAACCAAATATGTTATGAAGAGAAGAGGAAGGTGTGATAGGATATTTATTTTGACATGTTGTGCATAGTATAGTTTTGCATAGTTTGTATTGCGTACGAAGATTAACTTAATTTACGGAATATTAATTACATGAATCAATGTAATCTCTCTCTCTCTCTCTCTCTCTCTCTCTCTCTCTCTCTCTCTCTCTCTCTCTCTCTCTCTCTCTCTCTCTCTCTCTCTCTCTCTCTCTCTCTCTCTGTCTCTCTTCTCTTACTTCCTTTTCCACAAGTTGTTGAGATCCTTCACGGTTTCAGGGAGCGGCATGCCATGGGTCTCTGGAAGGGTTACCAACAAAACACACACTCCCAGTGATGTCACTCCAAATATCACAGACGGTAGCCAGGAAACCACCATGCTCTGAGGAAAATTACAGTACATGATGCAGTGAACACACACACCTTAATAATCATAATTCAAATCATACATTATATGTATACACACAGGAGTAATTTTGGTCGTGTAAGATCACGTTCTGTGGACGATTATAATCACGATTGATTAATAGTCAAGTAACATTTTGCATTCACTTTTACTTTTCCATCACTAACATGTCATCTGATCTACTACGTTCTATCAAGTGTTAGGATTTGCATGGTAATCATCAGCAATCAAACGGTATGAAGGAAATTACAAAACTCTAGAAATGAGTGACCACCAAAGTCAAAGCAGACAAACTAACATAAAATTTGTACTTTGAACGTTAGCTGTACCCCTCCGCGCTGTTGTCAACTCATCCCCGGAGTGACCTGACCTAACCATGGGCAACAGGGAGCGAGCGACCTGAGGGATTCTCGGTCAAGGACAGTGGGGCTGCAGCGCCGCACGGGCTATACGCCTTGTCAAGTCTTCCATCTCCAAATCTAAAACGATTCAATAAGTCATTCAGTCGTATATGAAATATTATAATTTTTAGATAGAGTAAAGCAAAGGATGATAGTTTGAGCGAAAGAAAGAGATCGCCGTGTATTTCTCAAGTGTAAACGTGATATTAATGCAGAGCAGATGCAGCAAATGCCCAAAGTAGCAACTTTAACTAAACCAGACTGCAGTCTCACTACCATGACCTTTGAGCTTGAAAGGCGTATGTATCCATAACTGATAAATTTATTCTTAAAACAAATTTTCTTTTTCTTCACTTATACTAAAAGAAATAAATAAATATGATAACAATTGTGAAAATTTCCACGCAGAATATCAATGCATTATTGGTTTTTATTGTGATTTGTATACAGAATGTCCCGTGAGCTAAGGTGTGCATACTTCGGAATTTGATACCAGTTATAATATGTTCAATGGAGTAACTGATAACTGTGGAATTACATTTTGGGGTAATCGCTTCCAAAAGATT
>NC_059300.1:24068830-24071330 GCF_017591435.1 Portunus trituberculatus
TGGGACAAACGTCTTGAAACCTTCCTCTTAAAGGAAGTCAAGTCATGGGAAGATGGAAATACAGACACAGGCAGGGAGTTCCAGAGTTTACCAGAAAAAGATATTAAGAGTACTGGTTAATTCTTACATTAGAAAGTTGGACAGAATAGGGATGAGAGAAAGAAGAAAGCCTTGTGCAGCGAGGCCGTAGAAGGAAGGGAGCCATGTAATTAGCAAAATCAAGAGAGTAGTTAGCATGGAAATAGCGATAAAGATAGCAGACAATGATATTGATAATCTAGATTTTGAAAAAAAAAAAATCAATCCAAATCTTTATTCATAACTTTACCTTAAAAAGGAGAATACCTTAGAAGAAAATCAAATTCAATGTTAATTTTGTCTTTTCAGAAATGAGAAGTACAATCCTAAGTAAAATATCTAAATTCGGTATCAAAGTTTGAAATTTCAACAAGCTCACGTTCCATAAAACTAAAATCATCGACTATCGCTAGATTGGAAGCAAAGTTACCGACGAAACCGATGAAGGCAGGAAAGATAATCATCGGATAACCAATAACTCAATATAGTTATCGCTATAACTAATAACGCTGAGAAATACAGGATGGAGTCATCAGCATAACGGCGGGATCACACGTACCAATTTGCGACTGAAATTTTACGTCGGTAGAGTTTCAGACTCATACCTTCTGGTCGGAAAGCGTCACACGGAGCGACTGGAAAATATCGACTTGTTAACGCCTTGGCGGGAAGTGAGTGTAAACAAACAGCTGTCGCCAAGATGTCTTCTTCCAGTGACGATGCTGAAGCTGTAGTTGCTCTTCTTTTGGCGTACCGGAAGAGTCGACAGAAAAGAAAATGCCTGTGGATACGTTCCTGGCTAAGTAGAAGGAAAGAAAGGAGTATCTACCACACTATCTTACCTGAGATGAGCTTAGAAGACCCTGACACATTGAGACAGTAGATACGCTTTAACAGGGATCAGTACGATGATCTGCAGCTAGTGGCTCCCCATATAAAAATCAGTTCTTAGAGTGGCAGCTATTTCGTCGAACGACGATTAGCGCAAGCTTTTTTTTTTTTTTACTGTACAATTCATTTCTGGGGTTCCAGATGTGTTCTTTTCCCCTCAACAACTCTAATATCTTCTCTACACCTGAAGACCACATTTTCAAATCTTACTCCGTGACATGACGACATAAATAAGGTCGCAAATCGACTAACGAGACCAACATGTTGGTCTTGTTTTGCGACTGCTTTCTCCAGTCGCTAGGCACCTTTGTTGAGTCTTTCCGACTCAATACCGTTGCCTAGCGACTGGAGAAAGCAGTTTAGCGACGTAAAATTTCAGTCACAAATTGGCACGTGTGAACCCGCCTAAGACCAACAGAGCACAATCACTACAAGTTTCTGAAGTACTCGACTCTTTAAATGGCGTCACTCAGATACTCACAAGATGAAGACGAAGATGATTAGAAAAGGAAGGGAAACAGCTGCGTTAAGGTACCGCCAGTCCCGGATAAGGTAACCCATGCCACCCCATGCCATGGTACCCAAGCCCCACGGCAGACCGATCAGGACGCCCATTAGCGGCCGGTGCTTGATCTGGCACACCTCCATAGCTGCCAAGTAATAACAAAAAATAAGCTTTCCTAAGAATACGCTGTCGCTGCTCCTCGTCGGTGACTTTAATGGCTGTATTCTTAGCACGATTAATTTTAGTTCAATATATGAACTGAAAAAGAATAGAGTAAAGCAGCCAGACGAGTCACCTAATGAGTATAAAGTGGTGTTGCTCATTACACCCAGAAGCAGGCGCAGGGCGAGGATCACACTGAACACGGGAATGACGCTCAGTAAGTTGACGATGACACCCATCAGCACGTGACTCACCACCACCATCCTCTTCCTGCCATACCTGAAAAGGGAAAGAGCATTCGCCATTTTCTAAATTCATTCATTGTTATCATTTTATTCTCTTACCACTGTTTTTGATGTAGAGACAAACAACAGAAAGCTTTACTCTTCTCGTTCTCGTGATGTATTTGTTACAATCAAATAAGAATCAAGTTTATGTTGGTGAGTCACAGTACTTGTCAGCAATGTAGCCCGTTGGTATGCAGGAGAGTAAGGAGCCAAAGCTGTAAATGCTGTGATAGGTGGCCCGTAGGTACGCCCGGCTGCACACCAAATGGAACTGTGAAGATATGAAATTTTACTCTTACCCCACCCATCCGTGGAGAGTACTTTTGCTGAAATTCATATCATCAAACAAACGACTCCATGTAGTGTAGAAAATTAATAGTACTTATTGAGAAGCCAGTGAAGGTGATTGTTCCTTGCAGATTGTGAGTGGAAAGGAAAGGGTTTGGTTGATAATCTGATCCATCAATCTCTTTTTTTATACTGACAACACTGACCTCCGAAGTGAGTGTGCTGGTGAACAAAGATGTGTCAAACTCCCATTCAGTACAAGCCTCCCACACCTCCGCCCCTTCCTCCG
>NC_059300.1:24073830-24078830 GCF_017591435.1 Portunus trituberculatus
GAGTTGCTAAAATATTTATAATATATCATTTAAACTTAAAACTGCAATTAAAATTGATATTTTTAAATAGTTTCAAATATCTAATGTAAAATATACAACTAGAAAGGCAAAAATTGCATAATAAATGAAGTATTTCCTTTACATCGTGGCATATGATATGGCTGAACATTTTTTCAATAACCGACTTATTTTCTTCTCATTGTAATCCTTCCATAGTCTCATGAGGTGCCCTTGGACTTTCTTAACCCGTTTTCTTTGATATTTATCATACATGAGTGTTTCCTCATGAACTGCGAAACAGTAAAAAAAGTCCGAATTAGCCACAACATGGGGTCCGAATCAGCTACAACATGGATCCGAATCAGCCACGACGGTGGTCCGAATCGAATCTGATTAGAATAAGCCAGGGTCCGAATACGACAAGGTCGAATAAGCCTGCATCCATCTAAACGCCAACGAGTTCACAATGCTAGATTTGGCTCCTGTTACAAGCTAAAAACAGACTGAGTATACCACCCGTTCACTTTGCATACTCACAAAATCCAGCGGCAACGAAATACAAGACGTTCCACCTGCCAGTTCCGATGTAAGTGAGAACATCATCAAAATTATTTATATGTCTCATGATGGAGAGGAGTACCTGTCTGAGGAAATAAAGGTGAGATAACGGCAACGTGAAACATTACAGTATTATTGGCATGAAGGCACAGAATACTGATAACAAACAACGCAAAGGGAATGTCTCGTGACGACTAAGTTTCATAATGGGGCCTTCTTCCGAAAGAGAAAGAGAGAGAGAGAGAGAGAGAGAGAGAGAGAGAGAGAGAGAGAGAGAGAGAGAGAGAGAGAGAGAGAGAGAGAGAACAAATCAACAAAAAAACTTACCTGAAAACACAAACCAAGAGGAGCACGTAGATCAACAATGTCACCAAGTCAGAGATGGACTCACTGAGCTAGAAACAAATGATAATAAGGTTTTTACACACACACACACACACACACACACACACACACACACACACACACACACACACACACACACACACACACACACACACACACACACACACACACACACACACACACACACTTACCTTGGAACAAAGAAGAGAAAGAAGAGATTTAATACAGGTTTATAAACTGTTGAACGGTCTGGATGAAGTGGATAATGAGCAAATGATGTTGAGAGAGGAAAATCTAAATAGAACTACGAGATCGCATAGTAAAAAGATAGCCAAGGGAATATGCTTGAAGGATGCGAAGAAATATAGTTTCCCACAGAGATGTGTGGAGGTGTGGAATAGTCTGAGTGAGGAGGTGGTGTCAGCGAGGAGTGTGCATAGTTTTAAAGGAAGGTTGGATGTGTGGGGCCACACGAGTATGATACCCAGGCCCTGTAAAATTACAACTAGGTGAATACAACTAGGTGAATACACACACACACACACACACACACACACACACACACACACACACACACACACACACACACAGAGTCGAGAGATAAGAACAAACATTTTGTGTTATCAAACTCTCGCTGTTCTTTCTCTCTTCACCTGCTCCTCCTCGCCCAGCCACGAAACGAGATGAAGGGGAGAAAAGATGACGCACTTGTAGACTCCGCAATTTACCGTTAAATAAAATAATAATAAATATACAGATAGTAATCATGATAATGATAATAACAATAATAATAATAATAATAATAATAATAATAATAATAATAATAATAATAATAATAATAATAATAATAAACACATAAATGAATAAATTAATAAACGAGAAATGAATAAGAATAAAAAAAATCTAAAACAGAAAATATAAGTTGTTACCAATTTCCTTGAATGTGAACGTAAATAATTATATACATTATGAGAGGACCCAAACTCCCATGCGGCTGCCAGATTCACCAGATACTGCAACATTTCACAAAAAAAAAAATAAATAAATAAATAAATAAATAAATATATATATATATATATATATATATATATATATATATATATATATATATATATATATATATATATATATATATATATATATATATATATATATATATATATATATATATATATATATATATATATATATATATATATATATATATATATATATATATATATATATATATATATATATATATATATATATATATATAGTCCAGTACTTGTCAGTAACAGTATCACGTAGCGCCCCTTCATGGGCATTTTCAAGCAGTTCATGTTTGCGTTGAGTCCTCCTGTGTTCCACTTGAGTCACTGCAGCTGGGTCACTGCAATAGGAAGTCCGTTGAAAGCCATGATGTTGAAGAAGAAAAGTGTCCCTCCCCTCTTCAACATCATGGCTTTCAACGGGACTTACCTATTGCAGTGACCCAGCTGCAGTGACTCAAGTGGAACACAGGAGGACTCAACGCTCCCCTTACAATCATGAACTGCTTGAAAATGCCCATTGAAGGGGGCGAAACGTCGCGGAATAAATGTTACTGACAAGTACTGGACTTTCCACTGGCTTCCCTGTTTTCCTTGATATTTAACAAGACGAACTCCTTTATATATATATATATATATATATATATATATATATATATATATATATATATATATATATATATATATATATATATATATATATATATATATATATATATATATATATATATATATATATATATATATATATATATTTTTTTTTTTTTTTTTTTTTTTTTTTTGTCACATACCGATATATCAAAATAGCTTAAGTATTTGTAAACACATATCTACGGCATAAACATCTTAATAATAAGATTAAGGTCATAACCATGCATTGTAGTTTATTTATACCATCACTATTCCTTGGACAAAAATTACTTTTCTTATTCAATTGATAACTCAAAGTTAATACATTTTCTTTCCTTCTAGGCTAGGAAGTAGACTACAAGACACCATGAACATATGAAGCCCCGTAAATGAGTTTATTTTTATAACTTAGAAATCAAAGTCTGATAATGAGATTGTCTATTGCCAACCACTTCGTTCTGCATGGACGTTTTCGGCGTCACAGAAGCCTGATAGAGATTTAGTTAATGGACAGTGGCCATCTTGAAGAGCTATTTTTACTCATAAGGCACACCATGTTCCGGCTATGCCAGAACACAGCTTAGGGACACGGTGATGGAAGCACTGCAGCACCCTCTGGATATTTCGGTTTCGGCCGCAAATGTTCTTTTCTCTCATAAAGAAAACTGAACAAAATTACCTGTACACTTTCTATTTAAAGCATTAACCTCCGCAGAGGTGTGGAGAATTGTGTGTTAAGCTTCTGTGCTGTATTAAGATCTCTAAAGATTAAAGAGCTTGTTACACCAAGCGACTATATTTTCCTCTATATAATGATGTTAATCGTATAAACTCAAGTAACTATAAAGAAATACCATAGTAAAATAAAGAAGGAGTAAAAGCAACAGATACATAGTAGTAGAGTGCTTAGAAACGACTGCTCTTTACCGCGAGATGATGCTGACCGACTCTTGAATCAATGTGTGTTGGGGGCTTTAGGGTGAAGGCAGGTCACAGTTTTTTCTTGGAGATTTTCCTTTTTTTTAACACGAAAACAAAAGATCTTGAAATTGAACTCAAATTGGTCCGCAGGAGTATAGTCTGTTCTTAAGTGGTCACCTATAGCAAGATAGTATTCCACTGATAATTAAAACACACAGACTGTTGCAAGGCATAGCATAGATGATCAAAGAAAGCAATATGGTTCAAAGAAAGTTTACAGAAATATGGTATTACTTACGGTATGATGCACGACGTCGCAGATTTCACATACAGTGTCCACTGTTATGTGTTGTGTTCAAGCAATGTTTGGTCGCAGCGGTGTGACGTCACAATAAGTATCCTATGATTATATTGCATTAGACATTATTGCACTGTTAACCTTTCAACACAATGGATCCTTCAACCACTCATGGGAACACCATGCTGGTCACTACTGAAATAAAAGATGCATCATGTATGAGTTACTATGTATCTGAAGAAAAAAAAAATTGTAAGAAAACTCAGGAAAAAAAAATGTGCAATGATATAAACAATGTTTTAAATCATATCAAATTAATTAAGCTGAATATTGAGAGATCATCAGCAAGACAAAGACGAGTTCAGACAACTGGAAGGAAACAACAACATGAGACCAATCTAGACATAGACGAGACAGGGCAAAACCTGAGGACGTTAGCTAATGACAAAACGCCTGGTGTGGATAGAGTTCCAAAGGAATTGGCATTGGTGGGTGCCGGAAGTGATGTGTCTGTGCGCCAGCTTGGAAAGCTTTAAAGATGAAATGGAATCCTGAGATCAGGCAGAAATTACTCCTGTTTATAAGATGCAGAAAACTACAAACTGCAGACCAGTAAATCTACTCCCTGATGCACACAGAGTGTGGGCAAAGATGATATAAAGATAATCAAACGAAGAGATGGAGAAATATTAGAAGCAGAGCAAGATTTAAATTTAGAAATTTAATCCACAATCTATTATACTTTTGCTTTCCTACAGAGAATATGAGTTCTGCTGAGCTGAGGAATTGAAATTAGATTGGTGACAATAATGTGGAAACACTGTAAAACAATACAAAAGCAAAAACATCAGAGATCAGAACAACAAAGAAGTGATTCAAGCATGATTCTCTCTCTCTCTCTCTCTCTCTCTCTCTCTCTCTCTCTCTCTCTCTCTCTCTCTCTCTCTCTCTCTCTCCATTTTTTCAACCTTGAACGAGTTGAACATTGAATGAGTTAAGAAAGAGGCGCTTGATAAGGAGGGAGAGGTAGAAATCAATGGCATGAGAATCACAAGTCTTGGGTATGCTGATGATGTAATAATAGTGGCTGAATCGAGGGAGGACATAAGAATTTTAAAAAAAATACTGTGGTAGAGGTAACAGAGAGAGACTGAGAGAGAGAGAGAGAGAGAGAGAGAGTGTGTGTGTGCGTGTAATTCACCATGGTCTCCTGCTGG
>NC_059300.1:24083830-24096330 GCF_017591435.1 Portunus trituberculatus
TCCAGAGTGAGTACCACTTAGAGCAAGGTAAAGAGAATCTCTTTACCTTGACGTAGAGGTCCCGTACGGTCCACGCTTAACACTGGGTTCAAGAAAACTCAATTCTAGCAAATACAATTTTATTCACAAGTAGAACATACAAATGAACTAACAACAAGGAACATAAATCAATCTAATGCGAGAGATGCATCTGTCGTAATTGTAAGTTGCATAATCCTGTAATATACACACGATGAGCGACTTTCCGTCCCAACAAGTTTCCGGTTCTATAGGATCTACTTTCCAGTATCTTGATCATAAAGTTCATTTTGCTATGATTTTCAATAAGATTAATTTTCCAGTAACTTCAGTAATTTCATCTTATAATCAGGAGCAAGGATTGTGCTCTCTGTGGCTTGTTGCTACCCACCTCGTCCATACCATTTGCTTCAGGCAAGACTTTTATGTCTCTTCTTGTAATCAACTGTTAATCTCCGGCCCTGTTTGTCTTGTCATCGCCTCTTATTGTTATCTTCTGTGGTTACAAATTCTCATATCTATCACAGTACTGATAGTATCATATAAGTTATAATCTTGTACCTGCTTTCGTCTGTCTCATCTTCCTTCATTTATTCATCTACTTCTTATATGCTTCTTTCTTTATTTATCCATTCTTTTCATCTTACGCGTTTCATTTCTTCTTGATTTTTGAGTTACAACACATCTGTTTCTTCTCCACCAGTTGATTGATGCCAGATTATCTTGTGTAAGCCAATAATGATTTCTTTTCACTAAAAAATGAATTAATTTAATTGAGGTAAAAATCGCATATAATCCCGAAAATGTTCACGTCCTGTACCACCTGGAAGGCCTTCGTGCACCACTAGTGGTACGCGTACCACAGGTTGGGAACCACTGGTATAGCCGTATTCTGAACAGTGTGTGTGACCATCATACTCATAAATAATGACGCCGGTCATAACGAAACAAAATGGTGCATTTCAGACATAAATCTATGACAGGCTCTAACTTTGTGACGTCGTTCATATGTGCTAAGAGAGGGTTCACCCTATTATATCACCCAGACTTGGGCGTTGCGGCACCGAGTTACGACTTTGCGATTTGACCACACCATAAATTTTCGAAGTCACAAGTCGAAAGTCCCAAACGTTTAGAAAAAAAAATTGGATTAAGTAAAGTAAATGTTCCGCTACTTTTGCCACGACTTGAAACAAGAACAAAGATGACTTTCCTAAATATTTGCCGTGGTTATTTTAAGCCAGTTTTACAGCCCGATTTTAACTAAAAATGTAAAATTTGAGTTAGTAAAAACAACTTTTCAAAAATGTTCTTTGCCTTATGGTGTTCATTGTGCGAATTAATCTCATTTTCTCGCATTTCTAATATATACTTATACTTTTCTTGTGGCTAAGATGAAAAATTACTGTAAAAGGTTAGAAGTAATTAGAACCTAACTGCGTTTTTACCTTTAACATGCTTAAAATTATGCAATATAGGTAAAATTGGATCATCATACCTCGATTACAGGCCTTAATCTAGATTTAAGGATCGTATTCATATAGCCTATTAAATCCAACATGGCTTTATCTTAAAATGTATGTTTCTGTTTTCGGGCTACAGTTTACTTTATAATTTACTGCAATTGCAGCAAAAAAAAAAAAAAAAAAGCTCGCACTGGATCACTGCCTGAATGCAAACATCACACATCCCGCCACCATCGAACCCAACTTGCAGCACAAGTTTCTGCGGATCTTCTCATAAGTGAAAGTACAGGTTATTCTGAGTGAAAAATGTTCTAAGTATACATATGCATTTTGTAGCGTTGTTTAGTAGTGGCATAAAATTCCAGTGTGACCTAGCGACAGATGTAAAGCCAGGCATGGGCAGGGAACCACTGTGGAGACGTACCATTTCAACATGTTTCATATTTTTTAAGTTATGCATTCCACTTAATCAATGCCATTGTCTGTGAAAGAAACTGTGTCATCTGACAAAGAATCAACTGATTTGCTGCTGGCACACATGATCCCAAGTAACATTTCATCTTATTTGTCTATTATTACATCCAAACTATCATTGTGTAATGTTTATCGGTAATTTGTACAAGTAAATGTGTGTTGTTTTTACTCGTCTCGTCATGGGATTCTGCAAAGCTCCAAAATTTACAGAAATCACGACTAAATTATTCACAATTTCATACCACAATGGATACCCGTCTGGCCCTGTTGCTGTATTTGTCGCCAGGCCACACTTGGATTTCATAACGCGGACAAACAATGCCTCAAAATACATGTGCATAAAACAATGTCTATTTAAAATAACCTTTACAGGCAGCCTCGTACAGAAAGGAGCATATGTTGAATTTCAAGTATTCACATAGGCATATCACGTCTTAACTCCTTTTCCAGACAAACACATCAACACCACAAAAACATATAGTAGCAACATGCTAATGTCTGGTCATAATTCTTATATGTACCATAAATTTCTCTCTCCAAAAATGTGTGTGTGTGTGTGTGTGTGTGTGTGTGTGTGTGTGTGTGTGTGTGTGTGTGTGTGTGTGTGTGTGTGTGTGTGTGTGTGTGTGTGTGTGAGCGCCCGGCCGCGCGCACAGAAATGAAAAACAAGAATATATGTCATAAACCGAGAAGTTGTGTGGATCTGGCATATTAAAGCACTGGAAACTCTCAAACATTTTCATATTTTCATTTCATTAATAATTAACTACATTTAATGCAATACAAAATTTTATATCACACTCGTCTTCAACCGTTTCAAAATCACTTGGTGTCGCTTCATTATTTAAATATTTAATGTAATCATCGTTTAGGCCAATTTCATATAAATAGATGATGTTCAACGAGTGCTGTTAGTAGGAAACACATGATATCAGTTTTACTTCAATTATCAGTGTATTACGTAATTGAGTAAATCTTTGTACACTATAGCCTACACATTCAACAGAAACATAAAACATTAAACATCTTATCCCACCTTCATTATCTCTATTTAGTCTGCATTACGTTTCAAGCTCCACTTACTAAGTGATGTCATCCATCTGGATTCTCTCTTTCTCTCTCTAGTCTGGTCCCGGCCTCGTGTTTGTTGTTGGCTGTGGCTGTCTGCTATCTCTCTTTATTTCAGTTACTTGGCATGATATACCCTCATTTTGTCACCTTCTTTCCTCAAAAAACAATCTGACGATCACAATTAATATTACACATAAAATCACACTTCATACAATGACACGTCCAGGAGGTATGGCCACTTTTGCTTTGGCCAATCAGAGACTTGGCTCGTATGGTCCGTGTTCAGTCATACCGTTATTCTGTTATCTTCCTTCTCACTTTCCTCTTTTTCCGTTCTACGATCTCTCTTCTCTTCTATCTCTCTCTTCTTATCTCTTCTCTTCTCTCTCTCTCTCTCTCTCTCTCTCTCTCTCTCTCTCTCTCTCTCTCTCTCTCTCTCTCTCTCTCTCTCTCTCTCTCTCTCTCTCTCTCTCTCTCTCTCTCTCTCAACTGAAATCGTAATCCTAGCTCTGCATTATGGGAACGTCAATTAACAGCATAACAGTGTATGTGTTAACCAAATAAACTAAAATCACTTACATATCATCACATATATTAATGTTCAATGGATTGTTTCCTTAACAGATACTTATAAACAGTGCAAGAATGTGTACCTATGAAAAATTATTGTTCCACTCAAATGCAACATTTACTTATCTTCCTTGAAAAAGTTAGCCTACAGTCTGTTTATAAAAAGTGACCGTTCTGATCTCTCAAACTAGGGTCATATTGTTTTGTTTCCCTGCCTGTCTTTTTTAATCTATTCTCAGCAAGAAGATTTTTGAATATCTATCGCTTTACAACCTTTTACCTGATCGCCATTATGGCTTCTGTCAAGGATTTCCAAACTACCCTCCTAAAGCTTTTATCCTCTCAGTACCTTCATCTCTCAAGTTTCCTTTCTGTCCGTTCATTTCCTGCTCTGGTAGAGGGTCACTATTCTTCTAAATCCATTAAAATCTGTTCCTCAGTGATCTTTCCTGTTGCCCTCTCTTCATTATTAATCAATAATCTAAACCAAATTCCTTGTCGTATTCACTCCTACGCTGATGATACCACCCTGAACTTTTTTCACGTCTTTTCATAGACATCAAACCTTCAAAAAGAAAACAGTTTACATATGGAAGCAACAGGACTCCTAGCTTTTGGTCTCTCCATTTTTTCTTTAATTGGATAAGATCAAACTTTATAATGTTCGATGCCTCAAAAAATTATATCAGCTCTACACAACCTTCAAGACAACTCTCTTCTTCAATGACACTCAACTGTCTCACTCTTCTACACTAAACACCTTCAGTTTCTCCTTTACTATAATCTGAACTGGAAACTTAACATTTTTTCTAGCCGAAACAGCTTCTATGAACCAAGACGTCCTGAGTCGTCTCCGCCAGTTATTCTCGCCTCCCCATATGATACCTCTAAAGCCTTTTCCGGCCATGTATGGCGTATGTATGAGCGAGTTCCACTCATACCGCTCTTTTAGACAGCGTGGTACCAAAAGTTTCCCATCCAGTCAATTCTTCTCTAACTGACTGTCGTCAACCTTTTTCTCATCGCTGCAGTGTTGTATCTTCTGCGATTTTCTACCGTTATTTTCATGCCCACTACCCTTCCCATCTTGCTTACTGCATGCCTCCCCTCCTTCTGAGGCTTCGCTGCACGAGACTTTCTTCTTTCTCTCAACCCTATTCTGTCTACTTCTATAATGCAATCGTTAACCAGTATTCTCAATCGTTCATCCCTTTCTATGCTAAGTTCAGGAACTCCCTGCTTGCTTCTGTATTTCTACCTTCCTATGACTTGAACTCTTTTATGAGGGAAGTTTCATGACACTCATGATATAACTTCTGATTACCGAGTACCGGCATCTCATAGAGCTTTTTTTTTATTGTTGTTTTATTGCCCTTGGCATGTGCCCCTTCTACATTAAAAAGGATCAAAATCTTGGAAATGTAACATGTATCCCCTCCCGCTGGCGCAATCATTACAAGGAAAGGAAAAGAAAAATCCTATGTGTTATACTGTTTCTTTGCAACACAACAGTGCACAAAGAGAACACCAAATCGTTCTTTGGAATAGCTGTTCACTCTTTTATTTTTGTTGGGAATTATTATGAGATTTTGAATATGTACAATCATTAAACTTAAGCAATCGTCTTATATTATCTTTTTTTTTTTTTCGTTTTACGTCCATTTTCATAAGTTTATTAGAACTAAGACTCGCTTTTCACGAACAGTTTTTACCAACACGGTTAGAACCACGCGATTTGGAAATCAATGAAGTTCAATGAGACTCTTCACACACTTGCCGCGCAGCTTCATTCCCGCACGGGAATGATTTACCGACCAAGAGGACTTTTCTCCGCAAAGTCCAAAGGCAATCGCCCTCCATCTCAAACAATCAACAGCAAAGTGACAAGAATTCACTGCACTACTCCAGACAAACTGTGAGGGATGGAAAAAAAAAAAAAATGCTCGTGTGAAGACATGTTAGAAACCCCACACCAGCACTGTCATCTTACCGCGCCAGTGAAAACCACTCCTGTGAAGCGAGCATAAGACGATACCTTATAACGAAGGACTTTGGATTTGGCATTCAGGAGCCATTACCCTGAGTGGATGCCCTTCCTACCCACGGACCGTGGCCAGGATTCGAATCCATGTTCCTAAGGACTCTTCGCCCTCCCTCTGTATACCACGGCGGCGCCCTTAATAATGCAATCTTCCTATGAATTAACGATATTAGAAGATTTCAGTGTCAACGGCCCTTTCTACAAATTATCAGCTGCCGATCATAAACATAAGAAGAGATATATATATATATATATATATATATATATATATATATATATATATATATATATATATATATATATATATATATATATATATATATATATATATATATATATATATATAAAGGAAAAAATCGAGCATCCCTTTGTAATCTTCAAGTAAACTCAGCGTTGGATCTGGGGAATGAGAAAAGTCCTCAGTTCAGCAGAGAACACCTGAGAATGCTTGCGTGGACAGTAAATCATCAGATTCAAATTAGTTCCTTTCGTCTTATGTTCTTACAGAGTCTATTTCACCACCCACTGGGGCACGGTGTCATCTGCACATCTGCATTACATCCTGGCTGCGGCGTGTTACATCTCGTCTCTTTACCGTGAGTGAATCACAGAACATTGCCGTATAGCTATTTTTCGTTTTGACAGCAATGAAATAGTCTTGATGTATACTCACACGAACATGCTTACTGAAAAAAATGGTTTAAAAAAAAAAAAAGTGTCCGCCGAAGAAGTAAGTGTCAATTAGCGTTATCTCTCTGATCACTAGCTGTTAAATTAGGCAGTAGCGTGTGTGTGTGTGTGTGTGTGTGTGTGTGTGTGTGTGTGTGTGTGTGTGTGTGTGTGTGTGTGTGTGTGTGTGTGTGTGTGTCTCAGAGCGTTACGTCCGTCACATGAGAGGAGTCGTTTTTCTCTAAGTCGTCGTCTTCTGGATGGAGATCACGAGCCATGCCATATCGCCGAGCAAGCCGGCGGAGGGCGCGGCGCTCCCTCAGACACTCTTGACGCAGGTGATGCCAGTGGAAGAGTAGTACCATCACCACCACCACCACCGCCAAAGCCGCGCACACCTACAAAGTCAAGCCACATCATACTGTGCTGTATGAGATGATGACCCTAACAACCTTGCAGCCGAAAATCCCAAACACAACACTGGCATGGAAGCCTTTCCTTTTTGTGAAGGAAAGTGAATTTTAGAAAATAGGACAGATAAATGCCAGAGAAAAATACAAACCGTATTGAAAACCAAGCAAATGAAGACAATAGTGTCACAAAGATATGACGGCAAGACGAAAAGGAAAGCAATGGCCAAGAAAGTAAAGATATGTATGTAAGATTACCACATTTTTAAATCAATAAAGAAAATAGAAAAATACCAAAGCAAACTGAAAGTACTTTACCATTATTTCTTCTTCATGGTTAGTATTAATATGACAATATAATCAACATAATGAGACATTAAGTAAGAGTTTGAAAGTATTCAAATAACTAGATAATTATAGAAATTTATTGACAGACAAAGCACATACACACATAAAAAAGACTTCACCTGTGAGCAACCGTCACACCTACCTGGACAAGGGGCGAGATGGCCGGGTCTAGACCAGAATTGATGACAGTCTGAGTGGATGGCCGCGGCGTCACTCCCGTCGAGAACTCCTCCACACCACGCCTGTCCTCGCCCCTTCATATTGGTGGAGATGTTGTGTAAGTAATGAAGAACACAGAAAACAGGCAGACAGTCTTATTCAGGAACTCTTGTATTCGTACCTCCATACTCAGGTCATAGTCTCTCAAACCGATTACAAACTATTTGCTAATTAAGAAAATAGCCATATTCAGAACAGAAGATAAGCATTAGATAAATAGTAAGAATTTGGAAAGCGCAACATTTCTAATTCCTCTCAGCATGTGTAGCCTGCACATGAAATATCCCGTTCTTTAATATCTAAGTTATGTACAATACTGCCACCTGAGATCCTAAGTGTATATTAATTAAGACGTTGTTCTTACCTAAGGGCGGGACGCGCCTCGAGCTCCCCGCCGTGCATCACCGCCCGCAGCACGTTGTAGAAGCGGTGGGTGGCGTTGAGTGCCGCGTCACCCAGCCATGAAGGCCGGGCGGTGGGAGTGGGCGGTGGGAGAACAGGCGTGGGTGCAACCACGTAAGTTACCGCGTTGCTGTCACTCAGAGCACTGTCCTTGACAAGGTTGTGGTGAACAGGGTCATCCCATGGTGCCACCACGGATATAGTAGGCAGGATAGTGTAGCGGCCGCTCTGGCCCTGTGGACCCAATACTGAATGACATGTCTGGTGGAATGAGTGTAAGTTCAGGTGTATTTCCTTTTCCTGAGCCACCCTGTCACCAGAACAACACTCGCCTATTATCCCTCCCTCTCTTCTATTCCAAACAATCTAATACTAAACACGAAGAATATGAAAGCACTGACCCGATGAAGACCGCCTAAGAGGCTGGTAACCTGACGGGGATGCTCCACCAAAGAGCCGTAGGAGAGTAATGGCGGCGCTGTCAGCGTTGTGGCGGGGTCTGGGCAGCATAGCCTCACCATCCTTGACATTGTTACCAGTACATTGTCATCTTCAAACCCAGAAGCCATGATGAAGAGCTAGATTTTCCAATCACCCTCAAGGAGATAGACACCACTATATCACAACAGCAGCATTTTCATATCCACCGTCCTTGCCTCACCAACACAGACACACCTGAAATTAGGAACGTCTCCTTGATTCTAGCTACAACCGTATCTAGGCTGTCAAATCCTTGATGTATCAGATTTATGTCATGTCACCAACTTGTTAGTGTTGATGACTTAGTAAAATGTCGTCATTAATGATGGAACTCACAACCTCCACTTAAGCCAAGATCGTGGAAACTCTTAAGTCCACCACAACCATCATCGAAACATTCCTTTCAATGGGACCAGCTCACTTTTGGCCTTCAGTATTAACTTTTCATTCAGTGTCGTTCCTGTGACTTTGACAGGTGCTTGTGGCATCAGTTATGGTGGTGGCGGATCCCAGGGAAGGCTCTTCACTTGTCTGAAAATTAAAAGAAAAAATAAATAGGAAATAAGAAAAAGAGTTATGATGGTGATGATGATGATGATGATGATGATGATGATGATGATGATGATGATAAGGTGGAAGAGGAGGAGGAGGAGGAGGAGGAAGATTATTATGATGACGGTGGTAGGATGATGATGGTGGTTGTGGTGGTGATAGAAATTGTGTTGATGATAATGATGATGATTGTGGTAGCAGTGATGGTGTTGGTGGATGATATAAATTTATTAGTTGTGGTTGTGTAAGTGGTGGTAATATAACGATGATGATGGCAACGATGATGAGGATAACAACAGTGATGATTTTGTTGGTGGTTGTGGTGGTGGTGATGATGATGATGATGATGATGATGATGATGATGATGATGATGATGATGATGATGATGATGATGATGATGATGATGATGATGATGGACATCTTTCTAAGATGCGAATGTAAACAAACTTTCGCAAGACATAAAACATTCAATACATTCTTTCTCTAGTCCACTGTCCATTTTTAGTCAATTGGTACACTCATCAGCCACTTTGCTTTCTGCTGTGTTTTGTTTCTTTCATAAATTATTTTCACCGGGACGCTTATTTATTTTTTTCTTACTTTATTCTCTTTGCTTATTTATTCATGTTACTTATTTTCAGCGCCATCATATTACTATAGAAGCAACATGAAAATTCACAACTACAAGAGTAAAATTGAATTACAGTTTTCGTAAAATAATAATAATAATAATAATAATAATAATAATAATAATAATAATAATAATAATAATAATAATAATAATAATAATAATAATAGCATCAACAACAACAGCAGGAAAAGCAACGCACCACATCACCAGCCAAACAGCAATGCTCACAGTTCAGCAAGTAAGTAGATGCTCCTCACTACTGCCGTGACCAGCGGAAACACTGAAGACAACACGACCGCGGGCTGAGGGACGGACGCGCGTAGGAACAACAGTACCAGTGTTTGGCTGGCTACGAAGTGACTGGCGGAAACTTAGAAGCGGTGCCGATTTACCCCCTCCCTCCTTTCCTCCGCGGCCTCATTGCTTCTCCCTCGTTCCTGTACTATAAAACTCCTCCTACTTCCACTTGCCTCCTTTCTCCCTCCAGTAGTGACGAACGGGTTGTCTCCTCATTAATTCACCCCGCTCTCATCCACCTGTGCGTCCCGTTCTGATAATGCAGCGTTTTCATGCATTCCCCCACTGCCCGCAGACCCTCATATCCATCACCATCTCCACGTAACTCACTGTCACTGCCTCCTCTTTAACTGAACGTAACAGCACCATAAGCATAGACGTAAGTATATTTGAAGCGTTACCGTTACCACGCCCGCAAGACAAGGCCAGTTCCCTGCTGCGTCACGTTGCCAGATGAGACAAATGAGTGTTAGGGAGAGCCGAGAAGTTAGCAGAAGTTATCTATTCGAGCAAAATCTTGAAGTCTACATAGGAAGGTAAATAGAAGAGGTTGTTTTTTTTTTTTTTTTTTTTTTTGGTGGGGTGAGTGATTTCAAGACATATTATTTTTAAGGAAATTTTCTCGTGTGGTTGTTTATCTATTCAGTTATCTATTTTTCTTAGGTATAATTTCTTGTCTTTCCTCGTCTTCACAATTCAGCAGTCATGGCAGAAAAAATCGTGAAAAAAATACAACAAAGATCTTGACTAATTTAAACAGATAAAAACGCAGAATTTCCTCCCTCCCCCCTCATCTCTCTCTCTCTCTCTCTCTCTCTCTCTCTCCTCTGTGTGTGTGTGTGTGTGTGTGTGTGTGTGTGTGTGTGTAATGACACTGGGGCAACACTGGGGGGACTTAAGAATATCCCTTCTCAAGAAATTTCGCCGGTGTTTCTCATCCCAAAGTATTCACGTAATTGACGGCTGGTGATAATGATGATGATGATGACGATGATGTTGTTGTTGTTGTTGTTGGTTGTGGTGGTGGTGGTGGTGCTGGTGGTGGTGGTGATGTTCAAGTCTGATTGCTAATTACATTCCATTTCGTGCTCTAATAATTTATCTACAAATCATTAATGTTGGTGTTTGGACCCATTTAACATTTCTTCTTGTCTCTCATCCTCCCACAGCCTCCGGAACCGTTATAAATATCACATAAATCGAGTCAGCACGACAGACTTTCCCCACGTCAGCTGTGGCATAGTCTTCCCACCCCCGCAATGTGCTGCCGCCGGCCAGTACTCAGCGCCCGCTGCCGCCACCTACGTGGAGAGTGCTAGACTGGGCTGGGTCAACCGGTCGCTCCAATTCACAATTGGACCAAATATATATTAATTATTTCTCACTCTCTGGCCTTTTTTTTTTTTTTTATTTATACCATGTGGACTTTTCACGGGAATTTATGGGTTAAAGGGAATACTTTTTGGGGTACCTCCTATTTCAAAGCCCACCCGCTAGGAAACCGTTGCCCCGAGTGAGGAAGCCCAACCTACACTCGGACCGTGGACAGGATTCGAACCCGTACGCTTGGAGACCCCTCGGACCCCAAAGCACGCATGGTTCCACTGCACCACGGCGGCGTTAGTAACAGGGTCTTGTTCTTGTCTTTTCTCGTAGACACCAGAGGCCAATAAATAGGAGAAAAAAGAGAAATGAGAAGCTATGAGGAAAAAATGTTCAGATATTTTCTTTTAAAAGAAGAAAAATTTTGAAAACATGCAAACCGTAAGGAAAATGTTCCTTCTTCCGAGGAAAAATGGAAAACGAAACAAGTGAGAAAACATTTGTTAAATGTCCCAACTACGATTTTCCCTTGTCATGTTTTACGACTAGCAATGAACAAAGCGACGAGGTCACTAAATATCAATGCCATCACTGCTCATTTCAGACAGTCGCACAACACCTCTCCTCCAATGGTGAAGTGACTGACACTGACTTACTTAGATTATGACTACATTTCATATGTCTACTGAACACACACACACACACACACACACACACACACACACACACACACACACACACACACACGTCAAATTAATCACGTACTATGGAGTAGGAGTTATAGGGGGGTGATGGAGGATGGGAGTGACAGGGAAGGGAAGAGGCAATGTTCCCCCCTCCCCCAACGACTGAGGAAAACTATTGAGTGTGTCTGACCACCGGCTGTTAGTAGGTCAGGCACCACCTGTTGCTGCTGCTCACCGATGCTTGGCTCAACCATCACAAGTAGCGAATATATATATATATATATATATATATATATATATATATATATATATATATATATATATATATATATATATATATATATATATATATATGTGTGATCGAGCGTGCTAACCACTACACTACGCGGTGTGTGTGTGTGTGTGTGTGTGTGTGTGTGTGTGTGTGTGTGTGTGTGTGTGTGTGTGTGTGTGTGTGTGTGTGTGTGTGTGTGTATTTACCTAGTTGTATTTACCTAGTTGTAGTTTTACAGGGCCTGGGCTTTATGCTCGTGTGGCCCCGTCTCCATATCTACACTTATCCAATTTTTCTTTAAAACTATGTACACTCTTTGCTGACACCACTTCCTCACTCAAACTGTTCCAAGTCTCAACACAGTTTTGCGTGAAACTAATTTTTTTAACATCTCTCAGACATCTTCCCTTCATCAGTTTCTTACTATGCGATCTTGTGCTTCTAATGTCACATTCTTCTCTCAGGATTAGTTTTCATTATCCACTTGATCCATTCCGTTAATCAATCTATATATAAACTTGTATCAGATCCCCTCTCTCTCTTCTCTGTTCTAGGGTTGGTAGATCCAT